>NC_081147.1:25335503-25638003 GCF_958295425.1 Solea solea
AGTAACACACTGAATTATGACCGCGGAGGCACCAGGATGTGCTCGTGTTAGGTGAGGAGTGTAATCCTGGCCTCTTCTACCATCACCTGTTACTCGAGTCTTTCTAAATTAAACTAATTGTGCTGCGACTGTAGTAAAAACACGTGTATTCAGGGAGGACTTTAAAGGTGCTACACGTACAAAATGTGTTATACTATGATGTGACATCAAACTGGCTTCACTGGTAACAATGGTGCAGCATGTGTAATTCACAGAATACATGTTTAATTCATGGTTTATGTTTT
This sequence comes from Solea solea, assembly GCF_958295425.1. Taxonomy (NCBI): domain Eukaryota; kingdom Metazoa; phylum Chordata; class Actinopteri; order Pleuronectiformes; family Soleidae; genus Solea; species Solea solea. The sequence continues at coordinate 25,335,788 of NC_081147.1, forward strand.
GGTCTGCTGTGCTGCAATAACACAGCTATAGAAGCTACTTCTACACCAGCAAAGTAACCACGAAGCAACTGAAATACCGAGTGATACCGGACTTAAAAAGCCTCAGTAACCTTCTCAAGAACGTCTTGACCAGAGGAGAAGAACGTGTTTCCCGTATGTTCTCCCACTTTTTAAAGATGGTTAAACGATCGTGGCCTAAATTACATGATAAATAACCTCAAGAGCACATTTTTGCACAATTACAGCCACATCACACACACACACCACATGTGTGCATTTACACACAAAAAAATCTTGACTTACAGTGATGGGGAAAATTCTGCAAATTTGTTTGGGGACCAAAAAAAATTCTCCCGCGACCCACCTGTGGGTCCCGACCCAGTGTTTGGGAGTCACTGAAGCAGAGAGGAAGTTAACGACAGCTTGTGTGCATACTTGTCTCGTACTGTAGAACAACAAGACACAGCATCATATAAAGTTCCTACATGAATAAATCTGATACAATAAATAATAAACTCTCATCTTAGTAAATAATCTCACTGTGAATTTTTTGTAATTTGTTGTAATGTTTAAAAATGAACCTTAAAATAAAATTCTGATGTGCTATGACCAGACTAGATGCTCATTGGCCCCTCCGGTCATTTGAGTTTGACACCCCTGTGTTAACAGATGAGAACGGTTTATTTGTGGCAAAAACGCCGCTTCCATGGAAGCTCGGCTTCTCTGGGATTCACTGGAGCAGTGGGCGGGGCTCAGATACTGGGCTCCTGCGTGATGAGTGGAGGAACTGTCTGAAAGGCGGAGCCACTTTGAGACAGCCTCCTGTGTGGATTCTGTGGACAAATAGCTGCTCGTTATTTGCTGGGAGATAAAGACGCATTTTCGTTATTTTAAATAAAAACACTATTATAGCATTTCACTTCTACATAATTATGCTCATTCTAAGTTGTTCGTTCTGCAGAATTTATGCATAAATAAGAGGGTTACTGGTCCTGAAATGAGCTTCCCCTGTTTTCAAAGACCAGCACAGACCTGCACCGGCTTCACTGTAGACCATCGTGAAGGAAAAGCCAACGTGGTGCGTTTAAAAAAAGACAGAAGAGAGAGAAGAGAGTGGGCAGCGCAGCCTCACGTGTGAAGCCGCTGTTTACAGTCGTCTGTGCAACACAACCACGCTAATATAGAAATCTGTTAAATGAGCTGTTCTCGTCTGTGTATTGTATTGCAGCCACACTCGAGTGGTAAGCGCTTTAGGCGAACACCAAATCCTGTTAGAAATGTCAATTGAAAAGGTCTTGAGATATTAAAAATGTAGTTTTTAATTAAAGGTTTATTAATAGATTTTTCAAACTTTTTTTTTTTAATTACCCGACCAGATGCCTGAGGCATTTGGATTACAACTTTTATCTCACTCGATTCAGACAGCCTCCCCCCCACACACACATTCAGCCATTTTGGATTAAAAGTCAGACTCTTCATAAATGCTGTTCATTAATTCCCAGTGTGGACAGTTAATGTGAGATTTCGGTCGCACCGCTATGCTCGGTCTGAGTGTCTATTTATTTTTAGATTCCGGTGGCTACTTTTGCAGCCCGGGCCTTAATCTGTCACGCAGCAGCAGAACATGGAGGCAATCTTTACTGATATGCAAAAAAAAGGGGGCGGTGGGGATTAAAAAAGAGATTTCCCGCTGCTGTATCCTGTTTAAAAATTCGACATGTCAGTGACACAAACATGACATGTGCCGCGTGGAACATGTGTGACATAATATGTGAAGAAAATCTCCACACGTGCATGCATTTAACCATCATCTGTGACTGAATGTCACAAAATGTGTCCATTAAAATGAATTATGAGTAAAGTTTATCTTTGGAGGTCGACAAAGTTATAGAACATGGAGCAAAGTTCAGACAAAAATGTGTAAAATGTGTAATTATAGTGAAAGAGCAGCTCGTCAGTGCTCTTCAACATATGGTGTGAAAAAAGTACTCCATCGTCTGAGGATTTGTAGATGACACTGTTGTTGTTTTTTGTTTTTTGTAAGATTAGCCGCGCAGCAACCTTGACTATGATCTTAAAGTCACTTAAAGCCAGTGTGTATTCTTAAGCTGCTGAAAACACGACAAACACTCACTCATAAGTACCTTTTCATTCAGGGAAGTACCACTGAACAGTGGCTGATGAACAAAGGTGGATTACCAGCGAGGCAAAGCATGCACACGCACTTCTGAAAGCACCGACACGTTTGATCAGCGTTCCAGATTCAGGTTTTAACAGATTTATCTGTAGAAATCAGAGAATACTCAGAATTATGCTTTTATGAGTCGTATTTTGTTCCTTTGTAGAGAAATGTAGGCTTTAGGGTTTCATGTTATTTTGAAAACTAATGTCACTCTTTCTCTTTCGTTTAGTTTTTCTTTCAAAAAATCGTGCAGATCAGTGGTCAGCAACTGGCGGCTCGTGGGCCAAAACTGGCCCGTCAGCATTAATATCTGATTCATTCAGAAATCCGATTTTTCACTGTTTTCTTCACAAACGCAAGTCAAGCAGAATTCAGAGCCTTTATTCTGAAAAGAGACATTTTAAAGAAATTCATATTTCGTATCTATAGAAATGCCCCCTGGTGGTCATTTGAGAAAATACATGTTTCAGGCACTTCTACGTTGGCCTCATTTTCTGGAACGTGCTAAAAGTCTGATTTTAGTCAGACTAAGACAATAATTGGGTTGCATGTAAACACGTGACTGTGACTAAAGTCGAGCTAGTCTTAGTCGGACTAACATACCTGGATAATGTGAGTCAAAGTCCGATTACTCAGACTACTGCAGCACGATGGTGGAGAAGAAGACGACGAGACTTAGATTTATGCTTTAGAACGCGATCCATCTCGCCGTTTTGTGGTTTTGTTTTTCCTGCGATGTAAAGGTCAGGAAACAGGAAACTGAAGGGATACAGCGCCACCTAGACTTGGACTCTGCAAGTTGTCCGATTGCCGATTACTGTCTTAGTCTGACTACGGTCTCAACTCTGAGTGACTACTTAGTCTACAGCCTGTGGGGCTGTCACTCACAACTTATGCCACTTGATGCATAACTGAGCAAGGACGAAGAATCCGGCATCAGCTGCTTCCATCAGCAGCAACATAATCAATGCAGCGTCATGACGATGAACTGCGGTTTACACAGAAGCCTGAACAGGAGATACAGATATTCATTTTAATCCAAGGTCAGTGAGATTTAAACGTGAGCGCTGAAGACACTTGACCCTCCGCTCAAACACACTCTCACCTCCTTTTAATTGTTAATGCAAAACACGAAAACACAGTGAGACGCGGGCAGAACGCAGCAGATGGTGTTGGCATTTTGTCTGATCTGCGTGAATTATTTAATGCCTGTGAACACTGGACACAAGAGGGCTTAGTCGGTATTAACGCAATACAGATTCCACACCGTTAAAGGGACAGTTCTGGCTTTTTGAAAGTGTGGTTACCAACAACGCTGACGAGTAGTCGCGCGTGCTGTGGGCTGTCGTCGTCTTCTGTCCCTGAGCAAGGCACTGGTAACTGAGCTGCTGCTGCTGTTGTGCCTGGATGGGTGTGATAGATGAGTGATGGAGAACGCTCTGTATATAGATATTTTCATGAGGTGAGACAGTTTTTGAGTGGATAAAATCAGTTTTTCTACACTTTTCTTTCTCCAGCAAAAAAACCAGCGAGTGCTCAGGTTAACACACTCGGCCACACTCATGCTGCATTCACACCAGCTCCTTCTTCATCGAACCCTCGACAACAGACAGAAAGAAACGGTTGACTTCATAAAACTCCACATTAATATTTGTGCCGCTTTCATTCAGTTAGACAGTTTGGTGAACTGCTCGTGAGTTGCTGGACATCTGCTGCCTCGTTTGTGTCACTAAGTCGAATCTTAACGAAGGATTTCAAACACAGCAGTCACACAATAACACATTTGAACTCACTGATGAAGGCGGCCCGTGTGCTGTGATGTGAAACCGTTGATTTTTTACACGGACTTTGGTGCAAAGAGGGAGTGTTTTTTACAAACGTCAGTTTTTGAGTGGATAAAATCTGTTTTTCTACGTGTTTCTTTCTCAGTAAGAACCAGCGAGTGCTCGGTTAACACACTCGGCCACACTGACGCTGCATTCACACCAGCTCCTTCTTAATCGAACCCTCGTTCGTTTGCTCAGAAAGTCCGGGTTCGTTCGTGTTCAATGACTACAGCGCAGGGCATTGTGGGTAAACACAACTGAAACATACACGCATGTTGAACGATAGCCGGGAGAAATGGTCTTCATTAACCGACAGATGAGTGAGTTTTCTTCTTCGTCTTCTCCTTCAGTCGTTCCTGATGCAGCGCCCCCCTCAGGCGAGGAGGGGAACACGTTATTCAAAAGGTTTTCATGCGAAAGTGTGAAAGAAAACTCTGACCGGCTGAATGTTGCAACCACCAAACCCCAATCATAACGAGTCTTGCGGAGATTATTAAGTGTGAAAATTACCTTAAAAAAACCCCTTAGTATCCCTTCTAATAGAAACTAAACACACTTATTTATCATTTATTGTCTTTAATCGTGAACAAAACTTGACTTAACCGGACGACGAGTCATTCTTTGAGGTCATCAGTGTCAGTGTAAATGGAAACATGTGCATTTAAAAACTGTGAATCACATAAACACACACACACACATACACAACCTCACACATGCACACGTGCACACGCACACACGCACACACACACATACACAGATCTGACTTGAACTTTGCAAGAATGCAAAACTGAGTGTAGGTCTTAAGGGAACAGGAAACCACCTCCCTCCTCCTCCTTCAATTCTAAACCCCCACCACCCTTCCTCCCTCCCTCCCTCCCTCCCTCCCCTCGCTTCCTCCCCCTCCTCCCTCCCTCCTCCTCCTCCTCCTCCTCAGGCAGCACCACGCTATAGCAGAGAAGTAGGCAGGCCAACTTACAGAGTGCAGCTCAGCCTCGACAGCGCTGCTGCTGCCGCCGCTGCCGCTTCCCACTGGGGCTGTTTACCGGGAGAGCGCCGCGCTCCCATGTGCGCTGCCGCCGCCGCTGCTGCCGCCGCCGCCGCTCCCGCTGGATGTTGATATCGCGCCGTGCGCCTCGCCAGGAGCCACCATGTCCAACCCGACCCACGACCCGTTCTACTCGTCTCCTTTCGGACCCTTCTACAGGAGACACTCGCCCTACATGGTCCAGCCCGAGTACCGGATCTACGAGATGAACAAGCGGCTGCAGACGCGCACAGAGGTGAGGAGAGGAGGAGAGAGGAGGAGAGGAGGGAGCCGCTGCCGCACGGTCCCGTTCAGGGTCGCAGTGCCGGCGTGGAGCCCCGTGTTGCGGGGATGAAGGGGGTTCGGTGTCGGGGAAGGGAGGGATGGGATGTGAGAAGGATTGGAGACAGAGACGAGGGTGCGTCAGTCCGGAGGTTTGGACGCGGACGCGGACGCGGAGCCAAAGTGCCAAACATTCCACAGCTGAAAGTAAACACGCTCCGGCGTGAAGTCTCTGATCAACCGGCGACTCTTTTAACAGCCGTCAATTAAAGTTTGAGGCGTGATTTTTGTGGCGCAGACGCGTTCACGTGGCCAATTAACTTCCACATCCACGCGGAGTCACCTGGAGAGGCAGAAACTACAGAAACACGAGAAAAATGACCAATCAGTCGTTTTAATTCACAAAATCTCTGCAATTTCTCCCGTGGCTCATATATATGATCACTTATATATCATATAACTTCATTTAGATATTAACAAAAACCTAAAATAATTCGGGTTTTTTGTGCTTTTGCATAATATTTATTTATCTCCGTGTTAGAATATTTGCATATACTGCACGTGTTTATCAGAACATGCAACAGTTCAAGACAAACAGGACCAACAAGAATGCAGAGGGTTTACATTCTGTGAAGAGTTTCAGTATCTCTCTCTCTCTGTCTGTCTGTCTCTCTCTCTCTGTCTGTCTCTCTGTCTGTCTGTCCCTCTGTCTCTCTCTCTTCTTTCTCTCTGTGTTTGGATGAACTTAAATCAATACTGATAAAAAAAATGACAAAAAAACTTCAAACGTCAGTTTGTCGCCATGTTCAGTGCGTGTGACTGAACCCTGGCTGATCCCCACTGAGATTTCCACAGTGAACATATGTCCACAGCATCTGTGCTGTGATCACACACATTTGCTTAGATTAAAAGAAAAAGTTCATTCTCCACTGTATGTCAGGTTATGGGATGTATATATATATATATATATATATATATGTATGTACACATATACATATATACATGTATATGTATATGTATACATATACAGTATATATACAGTATATACATATATATGTATACATGTATGTATATATATATATATATCTATATATATATATATATATATACACACACACATACATGTATATCTGCAGGGAACAATGTCCAAATCCAGGCAGATTGACATAAACAGGGATTATTGTCTTCATTCATTGATCTGTCAGTAGTTCATTGGTTGATTTAAACAGAAGAATTAAGCCTGAAATTAGGATTTCATCGTGAACAAAGTTCAGATTTTGATTATTTATTGCGATAAAATGTCAGATCATTAAAGAGTGAACGTTAAGATTGTTAAGACACCAAAGATCTCGGTGTGCTTGCTTGTGAGCGACTGAACCGTCGTTCTATCGATACTGAGGAAAACTGCATCACGATACAACGTTGTTATCGAACAACCGCGACTGAAACAAAGAGGAATTATTCACATTTTAAAAAAAGATGCTGATACAGTAACAGTATGAGTTGATGTATCCTCTCTCCAACAATTATCTCAGTGAGCACTTGCTCTTTGAGGCTTTGGACTCCCACAGAGAGGAGTTTTTACGTATATTAAATAGATTTAATGAGGGAAAATGTTGTTTTTTGTGTTGTTTTTGTCTTGCTTTTGGGAGGAGTTACTGCAGCAGCAGCAGCAGCAGCAGCGATGCTGACTTCTTTCTCCCCGAGAGGAACTCGGCAACTTAAAGCAGAGCAGAGCAATGTTGCTGAGATGCAACGGCCCCGGTCCTCATGCATTATTCATACGCAGTGGTCTAAGCCCCAGTGGACCTCAACTCCCCGCTCCACACATACCCACACACCCAGAGACATTTGTGTTATATACAGCACAAAAAAAACATCACTTCACCTTCATCTCCTTGTAAAATAGGAAGGAAAATGATAATATCGTTAGTTATTTTGTTCCCGGTCTCTCGTCAGCAGCAGGATTGTGTCGCATGTTCCGTTATTGTTTGATTAAAATGCAGGTGATGAATATAATGAGGAAGAAGAAGTAAGAGAGAGAGGGGTGAAATAAATGGCTGGTGTTTAAGTCATTTGTTTGCATCCACCAGCGCTCGCACAACTGAGCCCAGACTTTTACTGAAATGATGTCGTAATTATCCTGAGAAATAAACAACGTACAATGACTTACTTTAGCCTTAAGTGAGACAAAGACGAGGTGATTGTGCAGAGACAGGTGTGTGTGAAGGGTCAATCTGCTGCGTCTGCTGTCAGCGAGGGTCAGGGTGACGATGATGATGATGATGATGATGATGATGATGATGATGATGAAGCTGATGTTACAAAACAGGAAGTTAAGGCTGCTTCTCTGAGGCCTGAACTGTTTCAGCTGCTGGATTCTTCCTTAAATATTTCATCAAGGTTTTGCTGCCAGCGCCCGCTCAACAGATCCATATCTTTGTTTTTTCTTTTTTTGTATTTGTTAGCATCGTAGCTGCTACATGGAGGCGTTAGTTTGTCAAAGTCAGGTGATTTCACAGCAAATAACCTTTGATTTATGACTTTTCTCCTCCATTAATGACGACGTGACTTATATTTGATGCAGCGCGAATATCGCAAGACAATCGTATTAGCGATAAGCTGCGATATCTGTCTATAACTGAAGGAAAACAAAGGAAAAGTTATTCATAACATACTGTAGAGAACAAAGTGCATAAAGTCTCTGTATTAAACGTGGACGATGGAGAATCTCTTCACGTAGCTTTCTCTGTCCGCCGTTATCTTCACTCCCCTCGTTTATTTGAGCAGCAGCGCCGCCGTGAGGAGACATGAAGTCGCGACGCCCGGCGAGTGAGACTGTTAACTTTAGAGCGCCTTCATTTGTTGATTAACATATCGATGTTTGCTCTCGGGTATCGATTATCGCACAGCACGAGGACGGACGGCGATAAGTCACCAAATCGATATTTTGACCAGGGATATAATTCCATTCCTTATTATTTTTATTAAAATTATATTCAAATTTGAATACATTTTAACTTAACATCGCGTGGTTGTTACAGGTTCTGTCCACTAGAGGGCATACAACATGAAGCTATTAATAAACAGTAGTAATACTAAAAGAGTTTCATTTGGTCAAAGGAAATAATTAAGCTTATAGGCACTAAATTAAATGTCCTCTTTATTGAACATGTTAGATTTTGACACACAAGTAAAACTATCAGGGCCACACCCCACATCTCCTGACTTCCTGTTTCAAAGGTGATCTTTAACAAGTATTTTAACCGTTGGACAAAAACACAAATGGATCCAAACAAATTAAATTAAATTTGTCTTGTGAAAATAAATCAAAGTGCACAGTTTAATTAACAACTTTCCAACAGCAATTACAAACAACTTTGGCCATATTTGGTCTTAAAGGTTGTTTTTGTGCCAAAAACACGAGGCCAGCCACGTTTTCTGAGTCTAGTTCTGAGCAGTTTTTATTTACTATGATCACAGCCGTGGAGAAAACCCTCTCAAATTTGACCCACGCCTAAAAGTTAAACATCAGGTCTCTGATGTCAAGATGAAGATGAAGACGAGTGTCACAATTATTTAACACCTAAATGAGTTAAGTTCATTCAAAGTGTCTGAATATAAGTCATTTCTTTTATTTGAGTGTAGTTTCCCTTCAGTTGTTTGGTTTGTCCATTCAGGGCTTCTGTAGAAACATGGCATTTTTTTAGTGAAAACATAATTATGAACATTAATTACATTTATTCTCAGAAATCTTACATCTTTTGTGTTGTTTTTAGCAGTTTAAAGATGGTGCAGCTTCCTGGTTACTCAGTGAAACAGCAACAGCCGCCTCATTTGAATTATTATTATAATCTGAGTAAATACTAATCCTCGAGGCCATTGTTGAGGATCAGAATAGCTCGGCACGTTCTCGACATCCTGCTCTTTGGCCACAGGAACACAATGAGTGGCTGTAGTCTGTGGCTCTCCTGGTTCTCTCCGAGTTATTTTTATTTAGAGAGTGTTGAAGAAGTCTTCCACCACAAACTGTTGTTATTTTAAACCAGCAACAAGCTAAAACTATAGTTTTTCATGAAATCTTACAAGATTTTCTTTTCTTATTTTAAGAGTAAGAACAACTGCACATCTTCTGTTTGCTTTGTATTTTATATTGTAGCTCAAATCTGTTGTTTTTGGTCTGTTTTAAAGGCACATTACAGTCTGAAAGTAACAAGATTCACAAGCTACTTTTAAGAAGTCTATCAGTTCTACCGTTGGCAGATTTATCTTTAAATCAGTGTAAGAACATTTGGCTCATTCCTACAGTGGGCTGTTTTTTTTGAATGTGCTTGGCTGGTGGTGCACTTCACGTCTTCACGCCGGCAGACGCGGGACTCGAGGACTTGACACTTGGAGGAGACAGAGATACCTCCAGAGGAAACTTGTTATCTCTCTGTGTGACATCTACAGCACAGGATTGATGCAGGTAATCCTGCGGGAGGGAGATAAAACGCCGTTAGAATTACACTCGGGTGTGTTTTGTTTTTACTCACGCTGTTCTTGGACCTGGAACTTTTTCAGGGGACAATTTTCTGCATCAGTTTTTGTGTTTCTCGAACCATTTTAAATCCAGAGGCACAAAGAGAAATCCATCCTCTGATGTTCATGTGGCGTTATGAAAAGTTACGTTTCATTTTTGATGTTTTACAGTGTTTTAGAGGTAAGGATGCTAAATGTCCTGTGTTCTTCAGACCTCAAACTACAACATACGACTATCAATAACTGGAAAACAAGACTTTTAGAATGTTGTGTATGAATATTTACACATGCATAGATTACAGATTGAATCGTTTAATCTGGAAAGTCTTAGAAAACTGTAAAAAAAGAAACGTCCACACACATTTCTTTTGTGTGTCAAAGTTTGTGTCTTGTTTTTGTCCAATCGTCGCACAATCTCATAAATCAAAGAGATTTGAATCAACATTTAATCTCTAAAATCTTTCAGAATATTTATCTTTCGTTCTTAGTCCTTGATAAAAGAGAAATAAGTGAATCTAAATAGTTGCTGATTTAATTTCTGTTGTAAATCCTTCTCCACCGTTAATCTGCCGGTTCTTTTCCTCAATGAATCAACGTTTCTCCTTCTTTTTTTGTTGTTTTTTTTGTCTATTAAATATCAGAGAGTTAAGAGATTATAAATGTTTCCGCCGCCCTCAAAGGCTCAAGGTGAATATGTTGACACGTTAATAAAAGCCAGTGACGTTCAGTTTGTTTAGAATCATCAATTAATTGACGATCAAACTGAATAAACATCTGAAGGTCTTCTAAGTGATTACTCAGCTCATTGTTTGAGCTCTGGCTGATATCAGTCCTGCAGAAGAGGATTATTTTCATTCATTATTAATGAATTAATATGCACATAGCTTTATTTTTTAGAAGAATAATCAATTAATTGTACCCAAAGGTCAGTTTTTTACAGTCACTGTTTCCCCAAAGGTCATTTGTCCGTCTATAAATCTTGTTTTTCGTGACCAACATTTGAAAAGGTTGCTTAAAATTAAAGTAAATTAGTATTTTAATTAAATTTAGATATAAATAAAGAGCTGGAAATATTCAGATACAACCTAAAAACAACTTATAAAATCTACCAATTTAACAATTTGCATTGTTTTCAATCCAATTATGTTGAGTAAATTAAAATTAAATTCACTAAATTCTCAACTGTGGGTAATATTAACTCTTTATTATTAATCAAATGTTAATCAAATGAATTGTTATTACCACTAATTACCAGTTACTTATTCAGGGAAAGTTGCATTTACATGAAAACTAAAGACGTTTAGAATAAATTTAGACTTCATTTTTAGTAAAAAAAAATAGACGTGTTGATCACTTTTGTAAAGATCACTTATTTTATAATAAGTGACACTGCACTTAGAATATAATGTGGATTTGAGGCTGTGAAGCGTCTGGAAATCGGTTTCCAAAATCTGTCCGTCTTCCTACTCCCATGGTTCTCAGACTGTGGTACGTGTACCAACCAGTGGTACGCCAGCTTCCTCTGGTGGTACTTGGGAGGAAAATCAGAGATACTGTTCTACTTTATACATGTATACAGTGTTATACTGGTGTTATATCGGTGTTATACCGGTGTTATACTGGTGTTATGTTATACTGGTGTTATACTGGTGTTATACCGGTGTTATACTGGTGTTATACTGGTGTTATACTGGTGTTATACTGGTTTAATACCGGTGTTATACCGGTGTTATACTGGTGTTTTACCGGTGTTATACTGGTGTTACACCGGTGTTATACTGGTGTTATACTGGTGTTATACTGGTGTTATACCAGTGTTATGCTGGTGTTATACTGGTGTTATATCTGTGACGACCTCGGGAAATACTTTTTGTGATTTAACTCATGACTGCTAATTGAGTTTTGTGTAATTTCTGCCCTCAGGTTTCATAATAATCTCCATGTGACCTTGTGTTGTTTACATTTGATCACCAGAGGAATACGTTTTATTTTTAGATGTAGATGAGACTCGTCTCCTTTGAAGCTTCTTTTTCTTCTTGTTTTGGTAAAACATGGACTCACACACACACACACACACATACACACACATATATGGAAATGAGGAGGCGTTAAACACTAAAGACACACACACACACACACAAAAAGACAGACGTGTGTGTTTGTCTGCTCACCTTTGAACTGATAACTGTGGCGCAGCTTAAACAGTGCTGCTCCTGTCATGACTCCGGCTCTGTTTCTATCTCAACCTTATTACCTGGCTGCGTTCATACTTATTACCTGCCCGGCTGTGTGTGTGTGTGTGTGTGTGTCTGCACCAGGCTGACTGCCATCCCATTACCTTCATTTTACACCACGCGTGAACCCGCTGTGACCTGGCAATCTAAACAGACTTTGATGTGGATTTGATGCCATGCATACGCTGTGACCACATTGTTTCCGTGCTGTGGCTCTGGAGGAGGAGGAGGAGGAGGAGGAGGGAGGAGGTGCAGCTGCGTACGAAAGGCAGATGATTTGTGGGGGAATTTGACACTTAAGCGTATGCAAATGAGGCGGCGGTTTAACATTCAGAGGAGGAGCTTGTTCGACCTCAGCCGGTGTAAGGCCATTAGCATAGACGGCATTAATATTCAGCGGCGGCGAGCGGGGACACAGAGTAACACTGTAACTAACACTACAACACAGACGAGTGAAACACAAGGAAAACAAAAGCTTTTTAATGGCGGCGCCGTCATAATAATAATAATAATAATAATATTAATAATAAAACCCAGAAGGCTGCGCTCAGAAACCTCAGTCTAATGGTCACGCTCTTCCTCAGCTGATAGATATGTGATTGACAGGCCATTGATTGAATTCTTTGTCTATTAAACATAGTTAGTCTCATTCTCGTTATTCAAATGGGCCTCGAGCGAGCGACTGGAAGAACTGGAGTGTTCATTATGGCAAAAAAAAGAAAAGAAAAGAAAGATCCCTTGTTCCTGTCAGGGCAAAGTGGATCTGTTCCCATCAGCACTACATGTCAGATTGACATGAATAGGCTTATGATGTGGAGGTCAAGTTGGCACTGAGCCGCAAGGTTCATAGAGAGGGATTAAAGATGAGCCACGGAGGCACCGAGCACACGGCAGGAGATTTCTCTCCCGCTCACCGAGTCTGCACTCGAGAAAACAAAAAAAATATCATTTTTATTATTCTCATCATTAAGATATCAGAGGAGTTATCTGGCAGTGAATTGTCCACGATTTAACGAGTTCAAACGACTCGTGTCGACCGGGAAAATCATTCAAATCGTTCAAATCTCCCACGATTCAATGTTTTTATCACAACTGTTGCAGACTAATCAGTTCATGAATGTGTTTTCAGTGTGTTTCTCATTTTAAATCACATAAAAACTGTGATTCAGAAGCAACAGAGTTTCCCTTTCATCCACGCAACGGAAAAATAACCTCGTTTGGGTTTTACTATGAAAAATAAACTACTTTACTGGGATCACATCAGTCTTCTTGTGATTTTAATAATCTGGTTTCCCTCATTTCTAATCCTGTGTAGGTCAAACACGTAATCAATGAAGCAATTAAAGGAAATAATAACTGGTACATTCATTAAAAATCCTCCTAATGGAAGTTTAAACGCTAATAAGCAGATGTTTCACCCTGAACTTCCCCCTGCTGTATAAACCTTGACTGTGTTCACACGTGTAAGTTGTTGTTGTGTGTGAGTGATTACGACACAGGTGTCTTTATTCACTCTTTCTGACGAACGACACAGAAGAGAAGGATGTGAGTGAGTCGTGTTGTTGTTGTTGTTTGAAATCGGTCTCCGTTAATGCTCGAGTCAACATTGTCCATTAAAATGTCAAATACGTATCGGAAGTGAAGCCGTATTTCATATTAAACGACACAATGGAGAGAGCGAGAGTGTACAGCGTTTGATATTAACCCCGACTCAGTGACTAAACATATCCTTATTTATTTGCGTTGTTTATGTGCGTTGTTGTGATGATTCACAGCCGTATTGACGGTAAACAGACAGCTGCTCTCGTGGAACCGTAAAACAGCTCTGAGCTTCGTTCATTAAAAAACAACAACAACAACAACAAAAGAACACTTCTGCAGAAAAGGTGAGAGGACAGGCTGATAGGTAAAACAAAAAAAAAACTTATTCCCAGAATACTGTGGTCGGAGCTGAAGATATTTTATTTACTGTTTATTATTTTCTTCTTCTTTAAAAATCACTGAACGTGGACAGAAATGCAGGATATTTTCTTGTTTTTCTGGGAATTCCTACACTCTGCACAGACTGAGAGTAAAAATAACACAACTGTCCTCTCATATTCTCATACTCCAAGATGTGGATGACAGTAATTAACGTCAGACCTCAGATAATCCCATTATTCCCCAGACGGGAAACTATTTTTGTCTTCCGTCGCGCTCGGGTGAAGGAAGTCATTCAGGTCACGTGAGACGGTGTAAGAAAGACAAAACTGCGGCTGAATCGATAGATTTATAAAAACAACAGATCAGAAGACGACGTGACACAGATTATTGTCTTAATCGCTCTGTTCCAATGTCACTGTGTGGTTTAAAGATGCAGCAGGAAGTCTCACTTTCTAGTGACAAAGCTCCACGTCACTGATGGAGAAGTTAGCTTTTAATATTTGGCTCATTCCTGCTCCAGGAAAAGGAAACTGTACCTGAAGAAAACACACACACACATACTGTGAATTTCTCTGTGAGATGAATAAAGTATCTATCTATCTATCTATCTATCTATCTATCTATGGAAGAGGATTAGGGCCACACAGGAAAAAGAATATTTGAGTTCTGACTTTAAACTCAAAATTCTGACTTTATTCTCAGACTTTCTGACTTTAAAGTCCGAATTTCTGACTTTAAAGTCAGAACTCATATATTGTTTTCCTGTGTGGCCCTAATCCTCGTCCGTACACACACACATATTTACTTATTAGAAAAGAGTGGACCCACAGATGACAGAAAACAAAACTGTCAAAGTTTCAAACCGTGTCTCAGGAGACAGACATTGAACAGTTTCACAGCTGAAGGCACAAAAGACAATAAATCAAGGCTGAAGTGGGAGGATGTCAGGATTCCTGACTGCTCATATCTCACCATCGACTCCAAACAATGCTCTTTAAAAGATAAAAACAAGTTTTGACCAATGTGTGTGTGTGTGTGTGTGTGTGTGTTCTCTTTGGGTACTCCAAAAACATGCAGATTGGGGGATTAGGTTAATTGGACACTCTAAATTGACCGTAGGTCAGCTGGGATTGGTTTAAAGAGGTTAAAGCAGCAGAAAATGGATATTATGAGAACTCTAAGAGCATTCAAATGTAACTTTACATGAACAAACAACAAACAAAAGTGTTGTGTATACATGTAATACTTTACTATACATCATCGTGTAGAAAGATTAAAAATGAGTGGGTGCAGATTTGGACATGGTCTTTTTCTGCATGAAGCCTCTATTATATCCTAAACAATAGTCTTATTGTCAGTGTGTTGGTCCAGTACATTTTAGGATGTTTCCAGAAAAATTGTTTGAGGGAAAAAACAGAGCAAAAAACAATGAGTGTCAGTCACGTCCAGCAGGATGCACGGACAATAGACCCACCTTTTTCCTGGCCTTTTCCCATGGTTCCTTCCAGGCTGCACAGTCGCTCAGATAACAGAGAGGACAGACGGCCCTGTTGTCCATCTATGTCCTGTTGTTCTCTGTCCTCCTGATGTGGTAACACACACAGTTTTCTGCTGTGATTATTGCGTTTGTACGCGTCAGACGCTGAACGCTGCCCCGACATGAACTGTCCTCAGATAAAATACAGGAAACCAGAGTTTAACGACAGTAAAGTACGTTAATAAGTACGTTATTAGGATTTTTATCGCAGTCCTCTACGGCTGAGACCTTTCATGTTTACAGACAGTGCTACTGTTAGCCGTTTAGCTTAGCTAACGCTATCGTTAACAGCTTTTGACGCTTGTCATTCTCTAAAAAATCAAGTTCATGTTTTGCATTACAATGCTAAAGCTAACAAAGTCACAGTAACAACGCTAACACACATATCTTCTGTAAATTAATATAAAGTTATACTTTTGAACCAGATCGTTTAGCTTAAAGTTGCTAATAGTGTTCAACAGAGTAGCTAAGCTACAGAAAAGTAAATAGTTTTAGACCCAAAAACTGTGGTTTTACTTTTTGGTCACTACTGTGAACTGGCTTGTCTTCAAATATCCCAGACTTTTTATGACATATTTTCACTGTGGGAGGTATAGAGGTGTTTTTTAGGTAAAAGTGGATGGTTTTTGGAAGTTATTTGCACTTTGACGTGTTATTAAGCAACAAATATCTTCATCTGTCATACATTAAGAGCATTTTCTGTAGTATTGTTTAGGGGTGGGTCAAAATATTAGATTTTTGATTTAAGGCGCTCTAATGTAAACATTCCCTGCCAGTTTCCCGCCGAGAGTGAGTTTACAGCAAGACAATTTGTTTTCTTCAGTGAGACAGATATCGTGATGTATCGCCGTATGATTTATTGATTACCACAGAATCGTTATTGGTATCGCGTGTGATATCGTATCGCGAGGCACCCCGTGATTCCCAGTCTTAGACCTCCTCAGGAACACGATGACACATCTCCAGGGCTTATCCTTCCAAGTGAATTTCAAACACGAAGCAGAAAACGTAATCAAGTTTATACTATTTCATCATTAAAGTGAAATAAAACGCTCAGCAGTGGATACAGTGACCACGGGGGAGACACACTGTACTGCTGATTGTAGTCACACCAGGAGCCAGACTCTGCACGCTGCCAGTTTCTGGCTGTTGCATCATTTTACCGATCAGCTGTTTTTCTATGATGTGTAGTTTTTTGCCTGTGAGATGAACTGAACTGTACTTCTCTGAACATGCAGTATAGGTTTTTATTAACTTATCTATGTTTAATGCAAACGTTGTGTCACAAACTCTGTGGCGGATACACGTCGTACATCAGACCTGACCCTGACTCCATTATTCTTTAACGAACACAGATTTTTTGACTGCGATTAACACGACACAGTCACACTCTCATCCACAGAACAGCAGGCTAATTACTAATTCCACAGCTTCACATTCACATTCACGACATACGCTCAGTGTGACGCATCCTCGGCTGGTAAATAAAACACAGAGGAACAGTAAATACAGTAAGGCAGCGTGTGAGTGAGTCATGATTTATTCATCACATATTTAAGGTTTAGTTAATGGCTCAGTTATGGCTGTGACTCTGTCTATCAATCAAAACATGTATTAAAGCTTGTAATAGTTCACAAAGATCTTTAGTTTTTAGAGATGAATAGAGAACTTACTATACAATAGATTTATTTCTTCCTAATTACTACAACTTTGATGAAAAAAGTCAACTCTTCTCTTCTATTTTTAATTAATTTGCCCTTTTCACTTCATTGTTTGCTCACACAAAGGTTTATTTAAAAAGAATTGAACAAATGCTTCATATTTAGCACCAGTGTGCTGTTAATTGTTGGACGTAGCACGTTTGAGAGCAACAGGTGGCCACATTACAGCGCAGCTCATTCACTTGAACGGAACAATATCAGTGGATTTGATGAAATCCGGTATTGATTGAGCTCCTTGTTAAGCTGTGGGAGGAAGACTTCCATGCGCCGATTGTTTATTGGTCTAATTAGCTCGGTGGTGGCGGAGAGACAGGCTAACACGCCGCTGGACCCGTGTTAGCGTTTGAGTCAGAGCCCGAGTGCTCAATTTCATTTTGATTGTTATTCCTCATGGGTGAAGTAAATATTTGTATTCCTCTGCTTTGTCATTCAGGCGTTTTGTTGTTGTTGTTTTAGTCGTTTCCACCTGTATTGATATTTGTTGTCACCTAACACCCCCCCCCCCACCCCCCATCCTTGTGTTATTGACTTATTTTCATTTGTTCCCATTTTGAGCTGAGACATTTTTTATGCAGCTATAGGGAGTTTACTTCAATGTAAAGATATCCGCTATGTTTTTCTTTCATTAATAAATATAAACGGTTATATTGAGTGAGTGCGGGGCTGCAGCCAGTGATTTTGTGATAAATGTCAGAGCAGAAGAGCCTGTTTTTGCCTATATTACACACACAAGTTACAAAATAACATTGTATGGTGTTTAAATAATGTTTATTTTTACATACTGTAAATTTACTGGATATTTCAGACCATAAAAATGTTCTAAAACTTGCACTTTTCATGTTTGGGAAATCGTTTTTGCTCATATTGCATAGTATTATTCATTTTTATTAAATCAAATTTCTAAATATTTCTATTGTCCTGATCTATACACGTCATATTCTAATGACAAATATCACACAGTAATCATTTTAAACATCTTATTTTAATTAAAATTAGAATAAATTTCGTAAAAATGAGCATTCCAAATCATATCGTAATCACAATTTTCAGTAAAACATAATCACAATCAGATATTTATACAAAAAGGTTATAGTTAGAAGTCGATCAGGAGACTGTGAATGAATTCATCACTTTTCTATTATAATAATAAATAAAACCATGAAAGCAAGGCTTAATACAAACAGAGATGATGTCAGTATCTTTAACATCACCCCGACAAGTCCAAGCCAAAAAGCTGTCTATTGCACCTTTTCTTTGCAAATAAAGCTTGAAACCAGCCTCTGTAATATAGTGAAAGTTTGTCACATTTGCTTGACAAATGACTTTATTTATCGCAGCTCATCCGGATTGTTGTCGACGGACTCCCACTTGTCAGTGTCAGTGCATATCTTGATGAAGGGCACTTGGGCGCAGCAGTGATCTTATTGCTGTTTGGGAGATCGGTCCTGCAGCGCTCTGGGCGAGAGCCAGCGCTGCTCAATGCACTCTGCAGTCATTGCTCTTCACGCGTGCTTCTCTGGCACAACCTCTGTGCACTAACCTTCACCTTAAACCAAACACACTGGCCTCGGCCCGCTGCTGCTGCCGCCGCTGCTGCCGCCGCTGCTGCTACTGCTGCTGCTGCTGCTGCTTGTAACTTGTGACAGTGGAATAAAAAGGGAGACAGAAAACGGGAACGGTGCCAAAGTAAATTGGCCCACGTGCAGGCCAACGTGGGAACTCCTTCACTGACTTCATTTATCGGGAGAAACTTCATCTCTTGCGATCGTGCAGAGGCCGTTGAAGGGCATTGTTGTTGTTGTTGTTGTTGTTGTTTTTTTTTTCACCGCCTGCATTCATTTCTCCTCATTTGCATAATGCTCGACATGTGAAGTTTATGTTTCTGTACAAAAACACGTAAAGCCCAGGAGGATAAACCTGGGCTTAAGTGAAACATTAGTGTGCACTGACTCTGACGTGATTAAAACACCGTTGTCTGTGTAGTCTTAAGGAACGGTTGCTGTACTTTGTCATGCTAACGATCCTTAAACAGATGCCGAACCTGCAGTAGACTTTTGTCTCAGGGACCACCTTTGATTTATATTATTATTGTTTATATTTTGGCGTGAATATTCAATTATTGGATTATTTATTTTTTATTATAAAAAAGCCAATTAGTGTTTTAACAGTTATTGCATTCTCCAATGACGACCTCATGACCACAAGGTGACAGCAGCAGCAGCAGCATTAAGCATTTGGTTATTAGACTGCATGGGTGTTTGCAGAAGCGATGAAATTTAAGAGGTTTCATGAATGCATCTTGAGCCCGTTCCTCTGTCCTCTGTCACAGTCCGATCCCAAAACCCTGATTTGTTTTATGTTTGTGCAAAGTGTGGCTACTTTCTTTCAAAGCTTTAAATGTAACTTCTGAAACATCCTTCGTAACAGGACATTGTCGGAAATGATCAGGTTGCTTACCGGGGTCATTGAATGCATCTTGTTAGAAGCAATCCCACATTACATCTCACTTGCTTGGTCGTGCACTGGAGATTGTTTTACAACACAAAACTTAAGTTTGTCTGATAATCATCTGTAGCTGTCAAATAGCATTTTTTTTTTTGCTTGAAATGATCATCCCTACTTCAGCTGCAACTATTTTTGTAAACTGGTTGATCGGTCGTATTTGTTTGGTCCATAAAAGTCAGTAAATGTTAAAAAATGTTTCCCAAACCTGGAAATGATGATGTTTTCAAATGTCCACAAACCAACGTGATTCACTTTTAATAATTTAATCGAATAATCAATCATCAAAATAGTTGGTGATTCATTTAGTCATCGATGAATCGATATTTTATCATAATAGGGACGCATGTTTTTAAATTGGTATTCTTTGGTGTCTGAGAGTAACGGATTCCAAGAGGAGTGCTCACTCAAAAAAATCTGATTTTATTTGAGTTTTGCTTCAAATTCAGGCTCATTTGAGAAAATGTGAATATGTCATATTGCAAACCTCTAACCAAAACTTTTCTTCCATCCATGTGTGTATGAAGTGCCAGTAAAAAAGTTTCATACATCAACAACCTTCACCGTACAATCAATCTTTCTAAAGACCCTTTCCAAACATTTGGAGTCTTTACCTCTCGTTAAGTCGTCGTGCTCCCGCAGTGACCTGAAGCTGTTTGAGTCTTTGACAACAGTGAAACTACCTTGGCCCACCAGTGAGTCGGGCTACATGCTATTCAGGAACTGAATGGGGCTTCAGACATTGGTAATTCTCTGAGGTCAGGGCCCAGACACGCCTACACTCTCACAGGCTTCTCTGCTACAAAAAATTTTTAATAAAACACAGATTTACAGAAGCTTGCTCATGTTAAACATAGAGAAGTTAGTGGTTGATGGGCTGATAGAAAGTATTTCAATATATTTATGTTAACACATTAGGGCTAAATAATACATGTAAACATATATATATATATACGTTTACATGTATATACATATATATACATATATATATGCAATATACAAATTATGAGTAGTGGTTGAAATGTGATAAATGTTAATTGTTCCTTGTGCTAGTTTTGTTTGGTCAGTAAATTACTGTAAAGGTAGAAAAGGGGGTGTTTTTGTGCAGAGTAGCAGGAAATGGACATTATTATGTCAAAATGATTTATATATCATAGGCTTCTCACTGTCTAGGTCTAAATGTTACGGCTAAATCAAAACTGAAACTACACAAATAGCAAATAGCAACGGCTGATGGAGCATGTCTGACCCCAGAGTTTAAACTATAATGTCAGTGAAAGATGCTATTCTTTTTTTTTATTATTTAATATATAAAACCTTTACAATATTATAGAGCCAAGAGAAAGCCAACAATTCAGACAATGAGCAAACGCTATCCATCTGACAGTGGAGAGGAAAAAGATCTCTGACAGAAACAGATCGACTCACACTTTGCAGCCATGCGCCTCGCCCGGTTGTGGTGAAAGGAAAAATGGGGGACAGAGGAGAGCGGGAGTGTAGAGCAGGTTATATTTTGATGTTTAACTCATGAGGTAACGCTTCATACAATGTACAATGCAGGAAAAGCACAATTAGATATTTTCCCCAAAATAGTCCAGCCTTTATTTCTGTTGCTTTTTGAAAGTAAAGCTTTTATTGAAATTAGAACACGGACAACATCATTTGCGGTATTCAAAGGCCACTGTGCTTCCACTAATCCTTACACACTGGACCACTGAGTATTTGTGTAGTGTTGTAGACCCGGGTTCATGACCTGGTCAGAACAAGGGCCGTTCTGCATGGAGCTTGCATGTTCTGCACGTGTCTGTGTGGGTTCACTCCAGGGGATTTTGGGGATTTCGGGCAAAGTGGACCCCCTGAGACCCTCATGTGGAGGATAAAGCGGTAGAAGATGGTTCATCATCAACATAACGCAGCCCTAACACAGCGGTCAGACCGATCATTCGTGTTTCTGTACGTGTAGACTTAACCCCCTCAGGTCTGTTGCTGTGTACCGAGGATCCTCGCCCATGCTGTCCCTCCAATCCTCTGGATTTCTTGTAAATTCCCCCGAGGCCCGGACAATACTCGTGATTTGTGGTCGGCTAGTGAGCAATTGACACATTGATAAATCCCCCTGCGATGGGCCGCGATCCGTTTGAATCAATAGAGCCTTATCGGCTGACGGCCTTCACGGCCGCGAGCGCGTCTCCTCACCCTCAGACTTGGCCTGATTTGTAGCGTTTGACAACAGACATCGTCACGCCACGTGCTTCGTCAGAGAGTCTGCGGGCGTAATTGAAGGCAGGACGTCGCCTGTCAGCGAAGCAGCAGCCGGAGACAGAGACGGAGAGGGAGAGGTGGATATAAAGAGAGACAGGCAGAGATAAAACAAAGCGAGGCTGATAGGATGTTGGAAGAGCACGGGCTTCTTTTGTCGCCGTAAATATGTGTCATTTACAATTGTACTGACACAATAAAAGTAAAAGCTCCTGCTGTAGACGACGGGGACTGGGATTGAAGACGACATCCACAGCGACATGAGCTGTCAGTGCGGTGGATTCATATGGCTTGTGTCCACTCACTGGCCAGACTTTTTTTCTGCCGTCTGGCTCTGATCCAGCGTCTCCTCTGTCTTTAGATCCGGTCCAAACCTTGGCCGGCTCTGGGCTCAGCCGCAGCCGCGCTTCCTAACTTGGCGAGACGCTGCCCAAATCCGGCAAAAGCTCCAGTTTGGAGGATTAATGGTCACAGAATGGAAATGAAACTTTTTCCTGGATATAATGACACACACACACACACACACACACACACAAAAAGTTTTTTCGTGCAACAATTAGATTTATTCAAAAAAATAAGTACAATGAAGCTGCCAAGTGCTGTTTGTTTTATTGTCATGAACGCTGAGACTAAATACTACTCGTGCCACATGCTTGTTATTTTCAGATTCCTCTGTTGTCTAAGTGGGAGGCTTTTCAACAGAGATGCAGACTAAAGCATATAATCTATGGCTGAACCCTGCTGTGCTGAGCAGAGCTAATGGAGACAGGACAATACACAGGCGGCTCTGTCAGCGCCGCGCTCTGTGAAGTGCACGCTCTTTATTTTTTTACGGTGGTTTCAGACCCGAGTCGCACAATAGTCCAATGCTAAAAAATTGAGTTAGATCTGAAATATTATATTGGCGAAAATTGCACAGTTGAGGCAGAATGACTGAAAACAAGGTGGGGAACGCAAGCAGGGAGGAATAATCTGAGTGTCACAAAGAGAGAGAGACGCTGTTTGACTCAGTGTGAGAGGGAGGTTAACTCACCCTCGTCTTTAAAAGTGAACAAAAGAGATTTTTAAAGAAGACGTGTTTCTGTAATAAACACAGAAGTGGGAGCTTAAGTAAAACACTTTTCATTAAAACAGCCAGAGCAGGCTTAATGAATAACACAGTCTATAAAACGGAGTGATGGAAGCCCTGAGGATGACAGCACTTGAAAAATTTATCTCCAGCACTAAATCCAGGAAGTTTATGTCAAAGCGAGGATTGGGCTTATTCAAGAAATCTCTCAACCTATGTCTAACGGCAGAGTTCAGCGCAGTCGCTCACGTCATTTAGGCCATTTTTGTGTTTGGCGCCGTAAACATGACGTCGTCGTGTTACTCCGTGTTTTGTCTTTGCAGTTTTACATTTAATGAAGCATCTATTTTACGAAACGTATCATGAACGACACCTGAAATTTAGGAAAAATGATGCCTAAGTTTACCGTTTACACTATGATCTAGAGCTGCAGCTGAAAATGAATCTGCCGAGTATTTTCTTGACGAATCGAGTCATCGTTTGGTCCAGAAAATGTCAGAAAATGTTCAAACTGGGAAATGATGATGTTCTCAAATCTATTGTTTTTGTCCTCGAACCATAATGATTCAGTTTGAATGTTTTCTTTGTTTTATGGAGCAAAGAAACCAGAAAATATTCACATTTAAGAAGCTGACACAATCAGAAATCTTGTTTTAATCATGACCCCTTTAAAGACATGGGTGTGTATTTTTTAATTGTTTAGGTTTGTCCCTATTTCATTTAGTTTTGTTCTTTTTTAATGCAGTTTTATCTGTATTACCATTTTCTGTGATTAAATTTAGCAATATGCTTCATATTCACTAAAATATTGCGATATTTCCCATACGCATTGATTTTTGTGATGTGTATTTAAGCCCCCGACCCCTAGTTGGCAGCAGACCTTTGACCTTTTGTCATCTGTTCTTCTCACTAGACAAAGAACACTGTATATCTGTTATGTGTGCATTACTATGAGACACTTCCTAAAATAGATGATTATTTACTCTCTGTACCACATGAATCTCCAACACGCAGCTCTAATACTGTAGCTTACACATGAGCTGAATATGAATGATGATGTTTATATTGGCTTTTTTGTTTGTTTTTTTATGGTTTTTTATTGATTGCAGCTCTCAACAGTCGTGCATTTGAAATACAGCGTAGGATGAAATAGAAATAATATGCAATTGGAGCCTAAGCACCTCATGATAGTCTTAATAGTGAAGTGAATGTGCTTGATCTACTCGACGGCGTACTTGACTAATTATTGCAGGCCCGATCTTTGATTTATGCCACAGTTGTTTTTGTCAGTGAAAACAGTTTTAGTGAACTCTGTAGAGCAGTTACACTGTGACATCGTCGAGAGCTGCTGTGTGTGTGTGTGTGTGGGGAGAGTCGTGTTCACCCTTCACTTGACTGTCAATCCCCAGAGTCCCCGCCCTCTGAAAGGTACTGGATTATGGGTTGAACTCAATCTGAATGCTGAGCAGCACCAAACGTCAGTCTCTTTCCTTTCTTTCTTTTCTGTCTCTGTCTGTTTGTCTGTCTCTCCCTTCTCTCCGTCTCTCGCTCTCTCTGTGTTCATGAGACAGACACCACACACACACACACACACACACAACTGCTGGTTATCGCTGTGTCACATGATCAGACACATGGAGGAGCTTAAAATCATTTTTAATTTGAATAAATAACAAGTTTTCTTATCTTCAGATTAAGCATTTTTACATGGACTTGGGCCTTAGGTTTCTACAGGTTTCTGATGTTGCTGTAATCTGCTGTCTCACCCCTAGATGTCACTAATTATTAGACGCTGGATGCCAAGTGGCAACAAGTCGTGGCGTCAAATTTTGAATGCACCCATCAGATTTGTGACATTTGTGCTTTGATTAGCGTTAGCAAGTGGACGTTTAGAGACATCACCTGCGACATTATTGGACAGTAGCAGGTGTCAGTCTCACTGGTGTCCACTCATTTATTATCTGTTTTCCTTTAAACGGGAGAATCATTTACAAAATTGACATTGTGTGCTTTTGAAGACCTTAAACTAGTCAGAACTTTTAATTTACTGACTTAAAACTGCCTCTAAAAAACAAGAAAATAGAACCATTATTAGGGGAAAATGACTTGTTTCAAGCAAAATCATCTGCAAAATCATCTGTAAATGACGATGTGCTCAAATTCTTATATGAAAGAAACGAAACCAGAAAATGTTCACATTGAAGAAGCTGGAAAATCAGAAAACTTCAAACAGATTAAACGATTATCAGCTGTGATGATTAATAATTAAGTCATTGATTAATAATCGATGAATCGAGTAATTGTTACAGTCCTGGACGCATGAGAATTTGACTTTATTGATACCACAAAAGGGTCACAGGTGAACAAATAGGAAAAAGGAAATAAGAAATGAGACAAAAATAAGTTCTAAATACATATGCAACAGTTTGTACCTGTGATAATGGAAGTCAGTGGAGTTGAGTGTGGAGCTCAGTGTTGAGCTGATCTGTGACCAGCACACAGACCTCCTCACTAACTCATCATCACCTATTGATTGAGCAGTGGAATGAAGGTCCAGGTTCAGGTCATCTTTTTTCTCCTCCTCTCCTCCTCTCCTCCTCTCCTCCCCCGTGTCAGACTCCTCGTGTCGGAGTCACGTCGACCCGCGGTTCGACCCGGTCGCCGCTCGCTGTGCTTGACACTGCTCGATGGTGACAACACTAATTGTCAACATCTGGGAAGTGCTGGCCGCGTCTCTCAGGCCGTGGCGTGGACTGGAACTGTCATAACGTGTCAGAGGAAATTAGCGTGGGCTTAATGTCGGTGGGTGACAGAGGGGAGAGCAGGGGGGAGAGGGGTCGTCCATTATGGGGGGGGAAGGTGGACGGCTGTTCAAATACTTTATTTTAGGGAAAAGACGCAGAGCTGCAGGAAATAATTGGCTAGTAATAGACTACAAAATTGATTAATTACATTAACTTTTAAAATTGTATACAGTATATATTATACCCATGGTTCTCAAACTATGGTACTTGGAGGAAAATGAGAAATACTGTTGACAATAAACTGAATAATATTACTTTGATGTCACATTTGTCATGTTTGATCAACCATAGTCAGTTCATTTAGATTAAAAAATATATTATTATTATCATTATTACTACTAATAATAATAATAATTAATAATAATTAAAAGGTCTAGAATAACTGTTTTGAATATCCAATATTAACCAAATTTGGCCGGAACAATTTGGGTAAAATCCCTAATTATGATGTTTCTGATATTCACGATTTATGATTTGATATTGCAGTCAAGCTTCAGTCCAATATTTACTATACATTTATCACAAGACGGAGCCTCAGCACATGAGATATCACAAATATGAACTACTATACTCAAAATGACCTGGGGGCCAGTGATGCCCCCAGGTCTAATGCAAGAACTTACACATATGAACACTTGATAACATGTGTGTTCTGCATTTTACAAACAGAACAATCAGAAATAGCAATCTTTTTTTACTTGAAAATTGTTCTTACCACAAATACTAGCTATTACAGTTCTTACTATGAGGTCATTACTACTAAAACTACAGTTTGACTGAGTTATACAGTGATAATTTTACTCCAAAAAATGTTAAACTAAAACATACACTGCGGTTACTACCACTACTGCTACTAATAAAGCAATAACAGCAGATTGTTGCACATGTAGAGTGAAAAGTCAAGGTTTTTCTCACCTGCTAAAGAAGCAGCCATGGCTTTTAAAGCTGCTTTTAAACCTTTAGCTTGTATTTCAGACTTGCAGGAGCCTGAAGCGTGAGCTCTATAAAGTCCACGCTTAGGAAATGTGAAGGTTGTTACCAGGCTTTAGCTTTAACATCGACCCGTGTTGGAAGCTCTTTGGCCAGCAGCCAACTGTTTTTTTTGTTAAACCTGATTTATAGACTCATTTTCATATGCTTGTTATGTATTTTTTCTGTAGCCGTGCGCGACCTCTTGTTCTCATCTTCCCACCGTCGCGGTGTTGTTTTATTGCCCTGAACGTATGACACACCTTTGACTGCTTTACAGTTGCAGCGCGGGAAACACTGAGCTTTATGTAAACACTGCTGTTTACGTTAAGCTCATGAAATTGTTAATGTTAATGAACAGAAACGGACTCGATGACACACAATAAAGAGACAACGTGCCCTGTAGTGCTGAACTCATATATCAGAACAACAAAAACAATCTCTGTGCGGCTACTATATTTTCGTCTTATCAATATTATGGATCCATATTAAATTTATGTAAAAATGCAACAGCGGGGGAGCAGCAACCTGCATAAAGGAAATTCACCAGGTTATTAAATATCAGGAGAAACTTGAGATTTTCATATTATTAAAGTGAAACAAACCTGTGGTCCCGTCACAGGCCTGCAGGGCAGATTACTATAACATGTGCATATTTTAGGGATGCTGATGAACTGCAGCCAATTATTGTCATCAAAACCAGATGAACAGCAGCAGCAGCAGCAGCAGCAGTAGCAGTTTAGTAAAAATGAAGTCCTTGCTTTTTGTCTCTGACCTTTGTTTTGTCTTTGTCCCCCGACAGGAAAGTGACAGTCTGTGGTGGGACGCTTTCGCGACAGAGTTTTTCGAGGAGGACGCGACGCTCACGCTCTCCTTCTGCCTCGAAGATGGACCAAAGAGATACAGTAAGACTATTTTAATGTCACATTTCACACTCTGACGATGTTTTACTCATCTGCAGTATTTGAAACCTAGTCTGTTAGTTTTCATATATGGTGTTTTCTTCATTTCTGCATTTATGGGCAGAATATCTCAAATATGTTGCATTTTTTACGCTCAAACCTTTACTCACTGATTGCACTCGACACAAACATCATGTGTGTCTTTATTTTCTACACTTGAAAATTGAAGTTGTTCTGCTTTGTGCTGGTGTGTAGTGACTTTTCCAACATACTGAGCGCTGCCTCATTCTCTCATTCATAGTTTACTTCATACTTACTTACTTCAAGAAGATCATTTGGATTTGGTATCACCAGTGACACGTGACTTTAATGTAGATTAATATAACTATGGTATTTTTCCTGACTTGTTGTCGTTGTTGTATATAAAAGCCTTGTACTGCAGTGGGGCTGCAACTAACAATTGGAGGAAGTTTGCGAAGTCAGCTATCTTAAATGCTAACACGTTAGCCATAAAGTCTGCCAGCTTAAATGCTTATGTGTTAGCTATAAAGTCCGCTAGCTTAAATGCTAACGCGTAAGTGATAAAGTCCGCTAGCTTAAATGCTAACGTGTTAGCGATAAAGTCCGCTAGCTTAAATGCTAACACGTTAGCGATACAAATCCGCTAACTTAAATGCTAACGCGTTATCAATAAAGTCCGCTAGCTTAAATGCTAACACGTTAGCGATAAAGTCCGCTAGCTTACATGCTAACGCGTTAGCGATAAAGTCCGCTAGCTTAAATGCTAACGCGTTAGCGATAAAGTCCGCTAGCTTAAATGCTAACGCGACCTGTAAACAAGACTAACTTAGCAACGTGTCAACACGTCTGTCACATGATCTTTGTTAATGTCGCTATGAAGAAAACAAACATATCATTACACCTGCTTTGACACTTTTCAGAATCAAATGTGTTTAGTCTTTGACAATAACAGAGATATTTCTCTGTCAGTGAGAGAATGTGCATCTTGTGTTTCTGCCTTTTTGCCACACGTTGCTGGAACATCACACATAACTCTACCGCTTTTTAAAAGAATTCCCTAAATGTAAACCACAGTGTGGAACAGGAATATTATATACTGTATGTGCTGAGACACTTTTTTTTTAAAGAAATCATAATGATGAGACTGTGTGAGCATCTATTTTATTTTTCCAGTAAGACGTGTGAAGTTGTTCTGCTGGATGTGACTGCAGATGGCAGCTTGAGCTTTGTCATCATCAAAAATCAACACTACCACTGACTCATAGGTTAAAAGGCAATGCAATAAAAAACTCAAAACTGCAAATCCCAAGGCGTTTGGATTTCAAAACATCCTGTCATCAAACTTTAAACTCATTTGAAATGAAAGTTAAAGCACTTTTATTCACGTCACTTTTAAACTCAGTGACATAGAATTCTCTGTAAATATCAAGGTGTCGGAGCTGCTCATCCTTCTGTGTAAGAAAGAAGAAACATTTGTTCACTAATACTTAATGGCTTTATACGACACTGTAGTTGTTGACAATGTATGGAAACTCAGGTATAGCGTTAATGTATAGAGTTATGTACTGTAAGCCACATTATGTTTGACTAATTCCAGATTCATCTTCTTTTTATGAGTTAGAGGAATTGTATGAATCTCATATTTGTTCAAAGGCTGCTGTTGTTTAATTTATGGTCTAATCTGCTGATTTTATGAGCTATGGTTTGGATTATATAGGTTTTTTTTGCTGGTTTTCTTTATGAACCCTCTGACGTGTGACAGACGGAGCTTGAAGATGCTGAGATTTTTGTTGGGAGTGACCAGGATGGACGGGATTAGAAATTAGAGCATACAGTATTCCGGGAACAGCTCAGGTTGAGTAGCAGAGACAAAGGTTATATTGGACAGAGGATGATGAAGATGCAGGAGGAACAGAGGAAGACCACAGAGAGGGTCCATGGATGTTGTGAAAGAGGACATGAGAAGATTTACCGGCCCATAAAATAGAACCGTTTAATAATTTACTGCGACATATTATAATCATTTATTGAACGATATATATGGGCTGTCAGTCCTCTCCACTCAACATGCATTTTGTAGTTGCGCTGGAATGTACTTATTGATTTTAGATCAAATAATAATAATAATAATGTACAAACTATATATTAAATATGCAAAAAGGTAATAAAAAAAAGTTTGTGAAAACAAAAAAATGACATAAATTACATTTGTGCTTTAGTCAGGGTTAATTTTTCCCTCTGGATTAATAACAGTTTGTTAGATTTGGAGGGAAATGTGCTCCACACCTGGTTTGGTGCACTCTGAACTCAGCGTCACAGGCGGCCGCGCGGTCCTCGGCGGCGAGTGACGGATCGCGGGCTGTTATTGAGTTTTGTGATATTGTCTCTTTAATCTCATCTGCATAGGTTCATGTTTTGATATGTGAGACATATTGAACATCACACGGACACAGATAAGGACGTGGTGCTCTGAAATAAGCAGATGTGAGAAGTGTCTGCTGTTTGTGTGTGTGTGTGTGTTTGTGATTCAGCTCAATCATGGAGGAGGAAGAGAGACAGACAGAGAGAGAGAGAGAGAGACAGACAGAGAGAGAGAGAGGCAGTGTAGGATTGTTGTGAGCTCAGCCTTGGTTTTGCTTTTCAAATGTAAAAATAAAAGTCCCCAGTGGTAGAGAGACGGTAACCCTGTTCCCGAGGGAACAGGAGGCTTAACACCATGGCGATGATGACTCACCGTCAGTCATAAGCCGTCCTCCATTCACATTCAGGTGCTCGAAGTTACACACACACAGGTTTGTGCAGCTGTTCCTCTGAGGACACTGCAGTGCAACCCTAAACCCAAGCCTAAACTTAACCAGTGCCTCAGAAAGGAAGTTCTGCCTTATTAGGACCAAGTTTTGGTCTCCATGAGGACTACTGGTCCTGACAAGGTCAGTGTTTATCCAAGAAGGTGTCCTACAAGAGACAAGTACACACAGAATTTCAAAGTAAAAGTGTTTGTTTTGATATAGAACGATGTGTACAAAATAAAACAGAATCTAAAACTATTATTAAGTATCATATTAAGTAACAGAATATTATCTAACTTCATATTCTGTGACCATAGGCTGGTTTTGCAGCGGCGGCGTGGGCCGCATGTAATCATTCTGGGGGCCTGATGTGGCCCACGGACCTCAAGTTTGACACCTGTGGTATTTACAGTATAGAAAGCCTGATTGAGACGTGTATTCTCAAGTTAGCTTTCATCATCTACTTCACTATTAAACTACATTGTGGGTTAAGAGTGTGCTTAACCCTGAGTGAATGAGTGTGAATGAGTGTGAATGGGTGAAGAGCAGTATTGAGTGTAATAAAGCAGATTGTGAGTGGTCATCGAGACTTTACAAAAGCTATATAACTACAGACCATTGACCCTCACTTCCACACATCCTAACGTGTGCTGTGCTAAATCATTGTCAGTGACGGGGTTGGGACACAACACACCAGGTTTTACAAATGTTTATCACATTTTGTTAAAGACTTGGTCAAAGAAATCGCACATTTATGTATGTTTGGGAGTTAGTTCACCGAGACAAGGAATAGGTTTTGTTTCTTGCTCTAAATGTTCTTGTTTCCACATTATCCACCATTAATACTATTATTATTTACCCTTTCCACCACTTTTCCAGTATAGTTGAAATGAGGTTTCAGTCATGTGACTTCTTATGTTGTCTCTTATAAACCTTAATACAATACGTTAACAACTTTTCAAATTGTCTGGGTTTCAGGAGATTTACAACCATTTTCTTTAAATGTTTGTCTGCATGATTTCAATGAAAATGCATAAAATTAAGATTTGTGCATCCCATCAAAATAAATGATCTTGGAAAGCGTTATCTGTTCAGAAATGTACTTACAATGTACAACTTTATGCACAAACTTTCTTCTTCTTCGTGTGATGCACGAGTCACAATAACACACACAAAAAAAAATAGAAATGAATTTACCAACTAGATTTGAACAAAGCCTGCGTGTTTGTTTTGGGTTAAACATTTAGTTATTATGAAAATTAGCCACATGTATAAAACCCTCAAAGGTGAACATGGGTTAATACACTAATATGTGGCTCAGCGAGTGTTTTTGCAGTGAAAATGGTTTTTAGGAGGAGAAAGAACAACATTAGCTTCTTCTCTCTGCAGCTTATTACTTCACCTTTTCTATTATACACTTTCATTTTTATGGCTCGGGAATATCTGTCCTGTCTCTTATCAGGGAGCCTTGGACTCTGGAATCCTTTGCTTTATTTTATTATTTTTATTTTACTCTGGGCATTTCTAGAACGTTTAAGCTTACTCTGCTGTTGCACTCATTGTTAGTCACGTTACGCGAGCCCCGGCTAACATGCTGCACATATAAAATGTAAATGTGACCCTCAGCGGCCCTTACGCTGAAATAATCTTGGTTTGCAGCTCTGGGGAAAAGCACAGATATATGTTGTGTTGTCTTGCTATCGCTGCACGGGTCACAGCGGTTCTGCTGACCAGTGGAGATGTGAGGGTGGAGGAGGTGGAGGAGGTGGAGAGCGCTTTACAAAAAATACTGCACAACAAAGGTTTGTGGAAATGCAAATGCAGAGATTATGGATTAAGGAGTGAAAACTGTTTCAGAATGTTTGGAGGCGTGTCTAAAAATATGGCTAGACGACACACCAGAGCCAGAGTTATTATAACTCCTCCTCAATCACTCTATTAAAACCCTTAGTGTGCTTTAGGGCTGCAACTAACGATTATTTTCATAATCGATTAATCTGTGGATTATTTTCTCGATAAATCAGGTGTTTTTTTGTCCATAAAATGTCAGAAAATGTAGAAAAATGTTCATTGGTGTTTCTCAAACCTGGAAATGATGATGTTCTCAAGTGTCTTGTTTTTTGTCCACAAACCAAAATGTTAATGATTTGGAGCAAAGAAACCAGAAAATATTTCACATTTTAGAAGCTGAGAAGTCAGGAAACTTGTATTATAAATAATTTAGTAATCAATTAACAATCGATGAATCAAATAATTGTTGCAGGACTAGTGCGCTTCATCCACGGATTACCTGTTCACTGTGAGTAAAGGCCCATTTATCACCAACATTAAACGGGAGATTATTTGTATATATGAAGATCAAACGATAAGGAGCAGCCCTTTTATTTGTTTTTTTCTTGCTCATTCGTGCTTTTATTAGACGTCTTTTCCCGCACCGCGCTAATATTGAATTAACACAGTCAAACGGTTGGTTTTATTCATCTGAGACGCTCTCTGTGTGTAATCTGTGGGGATTTTTATTGTGAGAACTCCTATCCTTGTTAAAACTGCATAATGTTTTTTTTTTAGTCACTCAGTAGCTTATAGGATAATTAGAGGAAAAACCATCTTTTTTTTTTCCTCCTCCATTCTTAGGTGCTTTATTTTAATAAAAGTCAGTGTAAGAATAATTAGAAAAGCCAATTTACCTAAGCTGTTGTTCAGTGTGGCTGCTCAGTGGAAAACACTGTGTCCTGTGTTTTTACTCTGAAATTGGTTATTATACTGGATCTGACACTATCGATGTATATAAGTATATAATGGACAGACAATTAATCAACTCTGTCAGATTTTACTGCTAATCATATAGTGTTTTTGTGAAGCAGTGTTTTTCTCAGACAAAATAATGCACCAATCAATTTTAAAAGGAACCAATACATTAATTAACAGTGGAAAATAAGTCATTTCACTTTATGTGTTTTAATATTATTCATCACATGTGGTATTGTGGAGTAAAATAAGGATTTTTGACAAGTTCATCACAAAAGAAATAAAACTCAAAGGTCCAGTGTGTAAAACTTAGTTGAAATTATTTCCATTTAGTTGAAATTGATGATTTTCTTTGAGATTACAATCAGCCGAGTGTATGAATTGTTGTTTTTTTGTTACCCCAGAATGTTTGAAGAGCCAGGTCCACTCAGAGTTCTGAAAAATAGAGTCGCTAGTTAGCCTGGTGGCTAAGAATGAAGCTAGAACTATCTTAAATTTGAACCTGAATTTAACAACTGCAAACATTTTATAATGGTATCTAGTTATTCTGGAGAAATGGGCAAAAGCACTTAGTCACAGGACATTTTCCGGCCCTTTTATGGTTAAAATAAGCAAAAGACAAGACAAACATGGAAACTTAGCCAAATTAGATATTTTACTAAAAAATATTTGTTTGTTCAATAAGTAAACGAGCGCGCTAATTCATTAATCTCTAATGAAAGGTATTTTTTGGCTGCAAATATACCTGTCTCACAGTTCTGCCAGACAGTCCTTCTGTTTGCTGGTGAGACGTGATCGTGTGTCTGCCGTCTAAGGCAAAATCTCCCACTTAATGAAACCTTCACCACATCACATGTCGCGTCTAATTGCAATAAACATCGGTAACAATAACTGAGTGAGAACATGAACATGACATGATATCCTGGCGTCGGCCATGTTTCCTGCACAGATCTGACAAAGCGCTCGATGTGCGCTGTGAGGATCTCGCGGTCTCGAGTATGTCGTAACGTTTTATGGCTTCATTGGAACTAGTTATTAAAGTCTGGTTCTGTCGTGACAGTATATTGCTTTGATAAAAGTTAATGTTTTTAAGTGTTTACCTGTTGCTGTCGAGTTTAACCTTTGGAGCAAGGAAGCATATATCCGTGTATCGTGTGCAAGACTATTCTCCACCAGCCAATTATTGTTTCCCGCACTAAATATTCGTCTAATTATACGTCCAACTGCCGTGGCCTTAACGCCCGCTCCCCCACGCCCCCAGTACCTTGTCTGGCTCTGCAATCTATGAGGCTTCTGATGAAAGCGGTGCTGCATGATGCAATCAAAGAGCAAGGCTCATTTCAGAAGTACTTCAAACAAGAGAGGGAAAAGTCTGCATGTTTAGTCGGCCGGTTCAGGGCCAAATGTGAGAGTGAATCACAACACACGTGCAATTCATCCAGTTATTCTTGCAGTGCAGCACGCAATAATTGCAGCGATAAAATGACCAGGGCTAATAATCTTTAAGCAAGCATGAGGACGTAATGAGGACGATGAAAACAGGGTGTGTGTGTGTGTGTGAGTGAAGGAATGAACCGCGCTGCGTCTTCTGTGAAGTCGGCCTAACAAGGAAGTCGCTCAGCGCTGTGAATTAAAAGTGGGAAATTTTTTAATCAATAAACACATTATGTGCGGTGGTGAGATAGAGGGATGTTTTATATCTTTTCTCGGGGCCAGTCGCGCACATATCAACAACATTATAATGAGCAATTTTGGCAAGTCATAGATTAGAGTTGTACAGGCTGAACGTGTAGCACTCACGCATGCAGAGAGACAGTGGCTGTTATTAAGCAGGTTTCATTAGACACGTGCAATTTGAGGTTTAATTTGTGTTTTTTTATCAGTGGTTTACATCACACTAGACTCATTTATCAAGTCATTTCTGAATGGAATTAACAACAATAACTTTTCCATCATTTAACCATTATATTAGAATTAAGGACATCATGTTTTTGCTTGCTTACTTGTGGAGGCTTAATGGCAACTTTATTCCTCTGTTTCTGCTGTGGTGTAAACGGTTGCAGTTTAGTTTTACTCAGTAAAATTGTGTTTGTCTTTGAAGGTAAAGTAATTATTACCAGATTTTTTTACCTAAAAAGGTCCGTAACAATTAACCCAGGTAATACTAATCCCGTGCAAATAGACCAACAGTAAAAATGTGAGTAAATATGCAGCATAATCTCCTGTTTACAAGTAGTTTTCAAGCATGGATCGAGGCGCTATGATGATGTGTGTCTGCACGTGCGATATCAAGAAGCAGCGTGGTACGCACACATGGCGACAGGAGGTTTCGCTGTCGTTGTGAACTGAATCTCTACGGCTGAAATCATTATATTGCAATTGCTCCCATGATTTCCCATGATTCCATGCTTCTCCACGACATCATCAAACTTGCTTTGATTAACGTAAACATAACTTTCACTCATCAAATCCATGTAGTTGAGTTTATTTGCAGCTTCTTCCTCCTCCTCCTCCTCCTCCTCCTCCTCTCAGGCCACATCACACACACATTGACGTTAGAGACGGGACCTTCACATAATCGTTACAATGTTTACAGCCATTCTTTTCCCGCGCCTCAGTGTTAAACACTTTATTCCCTCGGTCACATACGTACATAATAATCACTGACAGAGTTCATACAGTATCTGTGTGTGTGTGTGTGTGTGTGTGAGAAAGAACCTGAATGGAGGTCTGAGATTGAAGGATAAAGTCTATAGTGCTGTGATCTGACTCCCTTTCTGTTGAATAAAAGATTGACAACGGAGGGTTGGGAAGGGCTCGTTGGAGGAGGAAGAGGGGGAGGAAGAGGATGCATTATTGAATTGGGTGGTGGGATGAAGAAAAGGAGAGGCGGAGTCCCAAAAGAAGATATGGGAGTGGTGCAGTGTCCGTTTCATGTCCGTGTGTATTCAGTATTTATGCCTTATACCTCGTTGTGAGTTTGTTTTCCTCGGCGGAGGCGACAAGCGGTGTTTGTGTATACGTGCAAACACGTCTTAGTGAATATATGTGTTTCTACACACTGGGCTGAGAGTTAAAGCGCCGATGCTCTGTGCTTCTGTTAGAGAGGGGATTGTTTTGAGAGGAGGAGGAGGAGGAGGAGGAGGGTGGTGGCGGTGTGTGAGTGTGTGTGTGTGGGGGAGAGTAGGGAGAGGAGGGAGAGGGAAGAGAAGCTGCTTTACAGAGAGATGGATAGGAGGGTTTGAAGGTGCAGAGCGGTGATTGGCAGGCGGGATGATGCGGCCCTGGCTCAGCTGCAGTGCTGAGATGTAGGCTGCTGCTGCTGCTGCTGCTGCTGCTGCTGCTGCTGCTGCTGATTGACAGTCGAGCTGAGCCTGGGAACCACAGCACTGGATCTGCCACAGAGAGAGAAAGAGAAATGATAGATTTAAACCAAAATACTGTACAGTCTGTTCCCCCCCAAACTCTCTGCTGCTGTCTGTGTGTTCCGTTCCTGGAAAGTTCGACACTGCCATCTATTGTAAAGAAGAGATGTTTTTCTAAGGTGACAATGTGCTAATCAGGTTTCTACCTGTTTAATTTAATGGGGGGATGGAGAGAGAGAGAGAGAGAGAGAGAGAGAGATGAAAGGAGTTGGAAAAGAAGAAGACTGGGGTGACAGCTTTCTTCAAGGCAAACAGTGAGTCATGAGAAAAGCATAAGCCCACAGTGAAATAATGAAGCAGTATCTGGGAACACAAACATCTCGTGTCCTTCACAGCAGATGTAGCTGAAGGCAGAGACGGATGCTTTATGTCCACTGATGATTCACTTTATAATAAAAAAATAAATCAGTCATTCCCAAACCACAGACAAATATAAATCTTGAAAATCTCAGACGGTCCACCTAAACCTTAAAATATCTAGTTAATTTACGTTAGGTTCATTTTTACATTTTTACTTATGAATAATAGGAAACTAATTATATTAAAAAAGGGCAATAAAGTGTAACCATTAGTCTCAAACCTCATATTAACCTGTTGAATTAACTCAAGATTTAGTTGAATTAACCTTCATTTGTGGTGGTGACCTCATTAATTAGATTTTTCAATGTTTGGAAACATTTTTTTTACTTATTATAAACTTTTTAAACATTAAAACGTAATATTTTACATGTATGTGAAGCTTGATCAAAATTAAAATGAGTTTTGTTTAATTGTTCTACTGTATTGCGGCCCACCTGCAGTACCTTCTTATTCCATTAGGGGGCTACGACTAAGGCAGTCACTGCACTCCTCTGCACGTTCTTCTTTGTCCAACCCGCACAAATATTCTTACTTTATCCTAAATTTGATTTAATTTAGCTTTAATTGAAGCCTTTTGTAGAAAACAGCTGTTGCATCGCTCATATTTGTTGAATTCTATTCTATTTGTACCTTTTTTGTACGTCCATGTCTAAGTGCATGTACGATGCCACTAACTCACCCTGCCTTTGCTCGGTCTCTCTTATAAAAGAGCTTTTAATCTCAATGTGTCGTCCCTGTGAATTAGAGGTTAAATAAAAATGAAGAAAATAGGAAAATATTTGATGGATTTCATTCAAAAAGGTTGAAACTTGTTCAGCGGTGCTGATCGCTGAGGTCACGGGAGGCGACAGCGGTCCAGATCTGAGTAAATCTTGTCTCCAAACCCCCGTGTTTAGCAACTTTGCACTTTGGCCTCGGCGAACAGACACTTTGTGAACGACATTCCGCTGGTAAAATAGCGGCTTTGTGAAAGTGGCAGAACACGGGGTTTGATGAGGCTGTTTGACAGTCCGAGGTGCTCATTTTCTTCTCTGTGCAAACACAAAAAACTCTTTGTCTGTCTCTGTCAGTTAAGTTTTGACCTAAAGGGTTCAAACGGGACTTTTTTATTATTTTTTTTTATCTCCGTCTGCTTGGTAGGCGTTCCGGCCATTACTGCCCGCTCCTGCAGCTCGGCGCTCTTACTTCTGTCTACTCCTGCAGAAACACTCCCACTCGCAGCAGTGCTTTCTTCTGAAAAATGTCTCTCTGCCAGATTGTGCCAGCAAATATAACACACAAACAGCCCGTGTGCATGGAAATCAAGATATTTGGTCGGCCGCGAGACTTCGTTCATGCATTTAAGTGAAAAAAAAGGCTTAAAAGTCATTCTTCATGTCCTTGTTTCTGTGGCCAAAGAAACAAGGACGAGTGTTATTAACAGTAAAAAAATATGTACACGGACACAAGGGGTTATAAGATATGATGTAAAACAGAACATACGTTTTCAAATGGAAAAATTCCATAAACAAAGAAAACGACTTCCTTTTTACTGGTTTTACTGGAATGTTTGCTCAGAATGTTTAAAAACTCAATCTGTGGCATCATACGGACGGATTTCTTTTCTTAGAATGAAATATTCACCTCATTTAACTCGGAACGGAAATCCTCGTAACTCACACACACGACACTGTTTACCATCCATTTGGCATTAAAAGTTCATTAACATTATAATTATATACTTCCTAATGGCCTCAGCTTGTGTTGTCATTATTTTATACACAGCATCTGATCTGTTGACATTTACAGTGAGACTCTGACATGGGTCTGTGGATTGTTCTACTGCTTCTGTCTGTTTCTCACTGAACCATAAGCCTGTGATTGTTGCCTCTTTACAACTGGCCCCTTCTCCTCTCCTCTGTGTGTGTGTGTGTGTGTGTGTGGTTTGTGCAGCCAATCAGATGTAATGCCACCAGTGTGGAGTCAGAGTTGAGTGAGGTGAACGCGGTGGCGGCAACTTCACATTATCAAGCAGAAAGTGAAACAGACGGATGTTTGTTCCCGGTGGTGAAAGTTTCCCTGGGCAAAAAAAAATAAGATTAATCAATCTGGTCGAGACTTAGACTCCCAGTGATTTCTGAAGCAGATGGAGGCGGCTCGTGTTACTTTTTTCTTTCTTTCTTTCTTTCTTTCTTTCTTTCTTTCTTTCTTTCTTTCTTTCTTTCTTTTTTGCTCACTATATGTCGTAAAGGTCCTCGTATCGCGAGGGCTTAAACTCCAAGTCCTGTGGCTGCACACTTGTCTCAATCATGTCTTTTAAGTGCATCCGTCATCAATAATTAATATTTGTTTAATTTCTTGTACAGTACATTAAACATTTTATGATGATAAATATTTTAGAAGACTCACTTCCTCTGCACGTGCACGCGCCTGTGAGAGTGCAGGCTCTCCGTGCTGTAAGTGGAGGACACATACAGGGTTTTAATGCTGCGCGCTCGTACGATGGGAGAGGAAATATGGAGTTTAAAGAAAGAAAGAAAGAAAAGAAGTTTAAAGAGAGGACGTTTTACACACCTTTTAACCTTAGATCACAGATTTATGTGAAGCTTTTATATTCAAAGTGAAGCACTAAGTGTGGTTTACTGAAGTTAAAGTGAAAAATTATAAAATACCCATCATTTGTATTTGTAAACAAGTATATCAGTTTTAATGATATCTCATGGATTAAGTCACTATCAGACTTACCACTGTGTCACTTTTATAAAACAGTTCTAAACTATTGAAACTCGCTAACTGTAGTTTAAGCCTGGCTAGAGCTAGCACGTAGGCTACATGCTTGCTAAACACTCCCATTATCCTTGACATCTGAAATACACTGAGATAAATGTTTATTAATGGGAGACATTTCACTGTTGATGGCGGGGATGTAGCTCAGTGATGGTTAATATAAGATCATGACATTAACTAGCCAGCTAGCAGCTAACTAACAACTCCTATCATAGCTAAAGCTGCTACCTCAAGCTACCATTATCTTGCTCTTTGTTGATTTCTGCACGGTGTAAATAGGATTATGTTAAAACAGTGATGGGTTACGCTGTTACATTTACTCACAATAAAGTGCAGCTTTGAATATGGAGTTTAAAGAAATTGGTGGAATCAGCTTGAAACCATGAATTATCACGAGACGATGATGGGAGTGAAACGTTTAAGTGAGTCGAGAACAGCTGCTGAAAAGTGACGCAGATCCAGTTTGATTTCTGTTTTTCCTGCTGATGACTTTATGCATTTACACTCACGCTGGATTTTAATCTGAAACTGTTTAACCAGAGAAGAAAAAACACTTCTCACGCATAGAAGTTACTGTACGTGGATCGTGTTTGTTCTAAAATAACATCCAATACATATAATAACTGACGCCTACTCACTCACACACACTCACACACACACAAAACCAACACGTGTGACTTTTCCTGCCTTTACAAATTTCCACTTTATTGAGCAAACAACAGACAACAAAAGATGTGAAGGACAAATGAATGTTTAACAACAGACCTGATCATCGCTGTCTTTTTATGTCAACGAGAAGCAGAGTGTGTGTGTGTGTGTGTGTGTGTTTGCATGTTTGTGAAAATAAGAAAAAAAGATTATTTTTGGAGAAGAGCATGTTAAGAAAAAAAGGACGTGAACCCGACCTAGTTTTCTATAGCACTAATATCCAAAAGGACCTTTTCCTTATTGGGATTATGGGCATGACAGTGAAGCAGTGAGCTATGATGTTTAGCCGCTGGCAGGAGGGCCCATAATTTACCATTAAAAAATGTCCTATTAAGTTCTCTGGACTTTTTTCTGCTTTCTTTCTTTCTTTCTTCCTTTCTTTCTTCCTTTCTTTCTTTCTTTCTTTCTTTCTTTCTTTTAGCAGTGCATGACTAATGGTTCAAACTTTTCTCCAGTGGACGAACAAAGTTCAGGAGTGCAAAGAAATGAGCTTCACAAAAAACAAACAAGCAGTGCAATCAATACTTCCTGTCTGTCGTGGTGTGTCACACATCAATGATCAATAATATTATTATAATAAATTTTCTGCATGATGTAAATAAGGTTATCTGAGAACAGTGGTGGGAATAACGGCGTTAACGTTACAATCGTTACAACGATGTTGCCTTCCTCACCTTTTTGTTAATAATTTATCCCGTTAAGTGTCCATTTCATTCGTTAAACATATTGAATATTCAGTTTTATTTAAAGTAATTGAACATACACAGTTGAATTCAAAGTTACATTGGGGGAAGAAATTAAATTCTTTAACATATTTGAACGTTAATTAAAAAGTAACATCATTACGTTACCTTCCCTGGTAACAAGTTACTTTTACAGTGTGTAACCTTTTTTTAAAGTAACGTGTCCTACACTGTCTGAGAGGCATCTAGACGTCTGCAACTCTTCTAGTCTCATTATGTTGCATGATGGGGGTGGGGTATATATATATATATATATATATATATGTCAATATGTTATCGTCCTTCCTCGTGCAAAAGAGAATGCATACGCCAGGGCAAATATCGATATTTTTCATTAATAAAATGAAGGTGCTCTAAGGTAAACAGTTCCTGCACCTTTGTTTTCTTCAGTTATAGACCGACATCGTGACGTATCGCGATATGATCGTCTTGTAATATATCGATTATGACAGAATCGATGTCTCGTGATATTACCGCTGTCGTGGACCATGTATCACATATCGTTACTCTGTGATTGTCACCCCTTATATAAACAGTTTATATATGTGAAGAGTGTTTCAGTGATGGCCTCGGGTCGCCCGTCACATATGTAGTGCATATGTTTAAGGCTCAGGACAGAGAGAGGTTAGTATTTAAGCACCTGAAGGAAGAGATTCAACAATCGGCTGCTTTTTCTTGCCACTGGCACCAACAAGACTTCATCTGTGTCGGCTGATAAGACAAACACACACACACACACGTATGAAATGCTGTACATTTCCTGTGTGCGAGCACATGTTAAAGAGAATTTTCACACCTGAAATTAAACAGGGGAAGAACGTCTTCTTATCATAGTTCTGCCGGTTTCACCAGCTGCTCTTTTATGTTTTCCTTCTTCATTAACGTCGCCACACTTTGGCTCCACTTGCCGTTTATTTATATTCAGCATAAATATGTTAATGAGGAGTCAGTTGGGCTGCGGGGTTTGTCGTCGTGTTTACGATGCCGGAGCGTCCTGTTGAGACCGCGTCAGTCTTTGTATCGTTACACAACCACCGAGAGCAATTATGCTGCACAAATCTTATGAATTCTTCCCGTCTCCACAGTCGCTGGGATGTTATGTTGCTGACTTGCAATCAACGGCTGGGGAAAAAAAAAACTATAAAACTGATAAATGTCTGTTATTGCCACAGTGACCCTGTCGTCAGGCAGGGGAAACCCCGGCAACACAAACGCGTGGCTTTTGTTGGATCTGCAGACGCGTGTGACGTTTCCGTTAAAGCCTGGATTAAAAGCGCTTCAAGAGATCGCTCATTTTCTCGTCCTGCTTCCAGGTGACCGAGATCAGGGTGGGAACCATTTTGTGTGGCTAACAGGAAAGGGGGGGACAGCTATCGCGGGGCACCAGCTGTCAGTGAGGATGGGCAGGTCCCCTGACTTCCTGTCTCCCCACACTCTCTGTGCCCCGGAGCAAAACAAAACCAGCTTCCCTCTCCAGTTTGAGAAACAATAGCTGTTGCAAACATCCCTGTTTTGCTTCTGTCGTCCTCCCTCTTTTCCTTCCATTCCATCCTTCCTCCTTTAGTTTTCTCCATCTCTCCCTCTCTCTCCCTCTCTGCTATAGTACACCATCCTCCCAGTCTTATCATCCTCTCTGTCCCCTCCTTCTTCAATCACTTGACTCTTCCATCTTCGCCTTCATCTTTGCTTTCTTCCTCCCCGTCACTGCTGTCATGCTCTTCACGTCACTGGACCGCCGTCTTTGTTAAAACTGTCACTGATGTAAATAAATATCTGTAACATTGAAACCTTTATCATATCACTCTCTCTGTGTTTCTCAGTAATCACAGGGTACCTCGTGATACGATACATGGGCCACGATACCAATAATATTGCGATACAAAGGTTCTGTGAAACCCCAAGTGTCACTCATTCCTTTGAGCAGCGCCGCCGTGAGGAGACATGAAGTAGTGACGTCAGACGAGTGAAACTGGCTTTAGAGCAGGGCGGTCAAGCCAATTTTAATTCAGGGGCCTACAGTGATTTGCAAGGACGACGACATATCACCACCCCTACCACTGACGATGATGTTTTATTTAAAACATTTACTTCTTGACCGTCCCTGCACTGCTGCTGTATACGCACAAGCGCTCCCCCGGTCAGGTCTGATAGTTTTGACTGACAGAGCCTGTTTTCCTGATGAAGGACGCAGCATATCAATAATGTTTCATTATTAATTTTCTCTTTGCAATTGTAAAGGTTTGGCTTGTGTGCTGTATGTAGAAGAATAGAGTGTACACCGGGTTTTGTATAGGGATGGAAATTGCGGCGTAACTCACGTTGCGATACACGATACTTGTATATTTGTCTTGTTTTGATCGTCACACTATAAGACAGTTATATAGCAACAATAACTCACGACATCTGTCTCACAAAATGTCCACAGGAAGGTTCACTGCAGGGTCCTGCTGTCAAAACCTTCTTCATCATGTGTTTTGTTCACGTTACATTTTGTTACATTGACATGTGATGTCAGCGTATCAATGATCAGACTTCAGGAATTAGGATGAAAAAAACAGCAGATTTTTTACTTTGAGAATCATTTTTTTATACAAAATGGTTGTTAAAACAAGAGCAAACTAAATTTACAAGATGAAACGTTGCTCTAGCATCTGTCGTTCTTGTTTCCTTTTAAATGAAAACATCAATAACAATGTCTGAAATGTCATAGTTCACTATCAGGGCCAGGATTGTTTCCAAAATCACCGTGCACTTACATTCTGTCACATGAAAGAAACATGAAATAACATTTCTGAAGCATCCCGGGCAAAGTCGTCCCATGAGGTCTGTTACCGTACGCATCTGCAATTTGTTGTTTTTTTTCGCTGAGATGTGGAGTTTGTGAATGTTTTCTCTGCAAAGTCCTGATGACAAACATGCAGCTCATGAAAAAATGACGAGCGAAGTGCAACGCGAGCTTTTAACAGAGGAACGTCTCAGAAAAGGTCAGAAAAAAAGACAGAGAAGGTTTTTATTAATAATGAATATGAGTTTTCGTCCACACACTGGAGAGGAGAAGGCGAATTACACCTGGGAAAAAACTGGCATATCTGCGCACACACACACACACACACACACACACGGACGTGAGAGGAAACTCAACCTAATGCACAACACAGAGTGGGTTTGTAAGCTCACTCATCTACAAACATGTTGACAATCACACTCCTGGTCTTA
Source organism: Solea solea (assembly GCF_958295425.1). Classification (NCBI taxonomy): domain Eukaryota; kingdom Metazoa; phylum Chordata; class Actinopteri; order Pleuronectiformes; family Soleidae; genus Solea; species Solea solea. The sequence continues at coordinate 25,380,319 of NC_081147.1, forward strand.
CTGTAGCATCAGTGCAAACACACACACACACACACACACACATACTTATGGACGTTCATAATGCAGAGTTATTGACACATGGAGAAAATCCATATTTATATATAATACAGTGTGGTGGAGCGACCATCAGTTCTCCATAGTCTATGAAAGAGTCTGCACTGCTTTACTTAAGGTATTAAATGTTTATGTGATGCTTTTTCAGGCCTTGCTGTGTACACACACACACACAGAGTTGTAAAGAAAGTTTACAAAGTTAAAAAAGTGACTGTCGTGTCCATTTGTGTCCAGAGTTACCACGGCTGATGGAGAAATGTGGTGCGGTCGAACTTGAACACATTATTCCTTTGAAAATAAGTGAATAAAATCCATTAAATGCAATGTAACGCTATGTAAATTAGAACAAAAACTTAAACGCAACAAAAAATAGATGTATAATTCAGCACAGAATAAAAAGTATGGTCAAAACTGTCAAAAAAATAAGAAATGGCTATAATAGACACTTGTGTGTTGTGTTTGATGGTTTTGATTTTTTTAATTACAATCATGGCCTCAATTGATTACAAAAACAAACAAAACAAATAGATTATTGTAAAAAATGGGAACTTTTAATCTGAATAAAACACTTTAGAAGTCGTAACAGTGTCTGACTTCCTCTTTCGCTTGCTCTTAATCTGGCAGTTACGGTGTTACCAACTTAACAACTTTGTCTAATAAATACAATCAGAAGAAGAAGAGTTGGTATTATGGTCTGCTTTACACTACAGTTTTCACCCATTCACACGCTTCAACATGGGGTTAAGTGTCTTTGCTCAAGGGCCCATGTAGACGAGCAGAGCCAGGAATTGAACCCACAGCCTTCCAGTTAAAAGACAACTCGCCCTACCACTGAGGCACCATCAATCCTAAATCCTCACTTTTTTTAATACTTTTACTTCTAAAACTTAACATTTTATATCAGAAAACTAAAAGACTTTTACTTAAGTAACGTTATAAAAAAGTAATTTTCCTGGTAAAGATACTTTTACTCTTTACACTTTATACAACTTCCATTACAGTTACATACACACATTAGTTGATGCCGTGATTTAGCGACTTTTCCAACAGTTAATAGCTTCTTTTAGGATGAATTTTCCAAAACTAATTAGTAAACTTCTCAGTGCAGTCAGTATAGTGACGTCCTTTATTGGTTTGAAAAAAACCTTAAAATCTGGTTAATATTTCCTTTATAATTCACCACAGTTAAGTGCAGCAAGTCATTTTTTCTTCTCAGACTGTTTCACTCCAAAGAATCTTTAAAGCCTGTGAAGGTTTCATCCCTGGCTCATATAAATAAAGAGTGGAAGTGTCCTTGAGCAAGACACTGAAGCCGTCACCGTTTCATGTGAGCGTAAATGTGTGAGAATCGATGGAGTGGGAACGCGCTGTAGGAATGCAGTCCATTTAGAAAATTACCTTTGTTGGAGCGACTCAAGGTAAAGGTTTCAAACTTTGGTCGCCGTTGATTCATCAGTCATTACGGCTGCAGAACATCCGTCATGTTTCAATATTCATTTGTGGCGCCTGCGTTCATGTCACGGCACAAAGACGTGGATAATGTGCAGGTGAATGTGTAAAGTATTAATCTGCTGGCCTGGTTAACACCGTGTTTCACAATAAAAGCCTTCCATCCAAACATGGATGGAAACAAGGACCAAGGGAATGCTAGAGAGAGAGAGTGCTTTTACTTTGGAACTGGTGCAGTATGAGATATCAATTGACAAAGGACAAAGACAGAGGATCAGTCACTTAATTGGGAAGTGAGCAGAAGCTCATGATCCCTAACGTCATCAAACTACTTTTGTTTAGGGATTATTTTCATAATCTATTAATCTATTAATCTGAGTTTCAAAACAAATATAATATTGTGATATCGTATTGATTTTAACCCCTAGTGGCAGAAATTACATATTGTGCTTTTAATGCTGTTAACCTGTGATCACTTGAGACAAATGTCTTTAACTTTAAATGGCATTATGATTTTATATAAAAATTTAAATCGATTCTTTTATGAACACTTGCTGATCAGAAGCTGTAAGAACAAATCATGCGGGGAATAATAATTATTATTCCACAGCTGACCCCACCTTCCTCCAGGTGAGCCAGCGAGAGCGCAGCAGGTTCCGTGTCTTTGTCTTTACCACGGCTGGATTATCAGAGGCCAAACGGTGCAAAGTGACGCTGATTACTGATCATGTTTAAGCTCAGGAGGAGACGACGTCGCACAGTGTTTGTTCCACTCAGCTGTTCATTCTCTCTGCGAGGATCAGCCATCGAGGCGACGCCGGCTGATCGTCACTTTGTTCTTCGTGTGACTGGAGTTTGACTCAACTTATGTTGGTGAACCATTCAGCCCTGCACTGAGTTGTGGCATTTTTATTTTTATGTGTGGAGGAGATGGAGGAGGAGGAGGAGGAGGAGGAGGAGGAGGAGGTGCGTCTTTGTCTTTTCCTCCCCTGCATGTTGTGTCCTCCCTGTGGAGCTGCGCCCTGGGGGTTGGTACGACTAGGGAGTCGAGTGGAGGTGGGGGGAGTTATTGAATTATGGATGGAGGTGAAGAGGGGATGAGGGCTGGCCTCGAAGGGACATACCAACCCCTCCTCCCCCTCCTCCTCCTCCTCCTCTATCCCCAACACTTCCTACTTTCCCTCCAGCCCTCCCCCATCCTTGTCTTTCCCCTCCGGCTTCCTCCTCCGCCTAAACATTCACCATCCACGCGTGCTGTGCAGTTGGATGAGGGTGACTGGAGACGTCGCTCTCTCTCTCTCTCTCTCCCTGACTTTCTGCTTTGCTATTTTTCTTTCTCTTGTTACAGTTTCACCCTTATCTCCCTCCTCTCTCCTCTCTCCTCCCTCCTCTCTCCTCCCTCCTCCCTCCTCCCTCGCAGATTTCACTGGGAAAGTTGAAATGATAGAGGTCCATTCAGGTGAAACTTGTCTGCAAATGTTGAAAAACACAGACAGTATCTTGACTCTTGTCGACCGACACGAGACTCGACGTGTCTGTGACGCGTGTTGACTTCATTAAAAGGGCGGAGCAATTCATCGTTATTAAGTGGAAATAGCAGTTGAGTCTATTTTCAATTGTTCTGTGTTTTACGCTGATTTAAACAAGTTAAAACAGCAACATTTTCAGAAACACGCTCAGATGTTGAAGTTCTTGTCCAGGGTCATATTTAGATGGTGTCTTGTGCTCACGCTCCATCTCGTTTTAAATGATCCTGTATATTAACCACTATTGTTTAGTGCACATTTTCCTCTGTGCAACACTTTGTTACTGTAAACATTGAGCACATACTACACATATATATTCTGATGACCCACTGTCTGTGTACTATTCTATTCTATCTCAATATTTAACCCTTACAATAAGTTCACTTGGCTCGTTTATGTGAACAAAAATGAAATATTGTGACTTCTGCATGACTATTGCTGCTTTATATCACTGATAAAAATGGGATATAAAATGAATCATATCTTTGACTCGACTATAAAAACACACCAACGTGGGTGCACCTGTGAGCATGAAGGGTTAATATTTTTTCTGTATAAAAAAAGCATGTTTATTATCATTTAATACATTTCTATTATATTTGACTGTCTCTGCTGCTGTAACACTGCAAATCTCTCTGTTGTGCGACTATTAAGGAAAAATCTCATCTTAAATTCAGTGAAGTGACACAGTTTTGAACAGTTTACATGTTAAAAAGTGTCTTTCCTGCTCATGTAAGTAGCATCTTGCACACAAAAAAGTCTCGTCATGTGACTTTTACTGTGTTTTTATCCTAACCAGTGAGTGTTTGTGTTATTATTGACCAACAACAAGCAGCTGTTTGCATATTATTTAGGATCTTTGAATAAAACCCAGTCGCCTGAAAATGTCGTCTATAAACTAGAGGATCCACCAGGTTTTAATGTAATTAAGTCTTATAATCAAACATTTATGCAAAGTTGCTTAAAAAAATAACCGTATATGGAAAAGTTTAATGATTTTTTTCCTTCATATTTACATTTCATGGTCCACTTCGAGCACTTCATTCAGATTAAGGCCAATTTGTGGTCACAGTTGAAGATTTTAAAAAGGCAAAGACTAAACTCAGAAGATGCAGACGATGTTCAGGGTTTAGTGAATGTAACGCTAAACTAAATGCAGAAATAATAATAAATGTTTATATATAAACGTTCTTTCTTCTACATAATGTGTTGTTGGTCGAGCTCTGAGCTGCCGTCGTTGATCGTTTGGTTGATAAACGATTGATCATCGATCGAACCAACGTGGCAGCGATTCTCGTTGTTTCGTTTGCGTGAGTTTGAGCGGCGTTGACGTCGATCACGCAGGAACTCTAAAGACTCGCTGTCCTCGCTTTTACGTCTGTGGTTGTGGAACGTAGTCCAGCGTCTCAATGACGCGTTCAGGCTCACGCGTGTTTGTCCGGACAAAAGGAGATTTTTAATGACATTTATTATTGTTTGATGGAAGAGGCTCTGTGTGTGTGTGTGTGCGTGTGTGTGTGTGAGCGTGAGAGAGAGAGAGAGAGAGAGAGAGAGAGAGGGTGGGGGTGTTTACCTCTCATAAATAGAAACCCCCCAAAATGACAGGAAATACACACACACACACACACACACACACAGATTGAATTAAAGTTTTATGACTGATGAATATTTCATGTTCTGGGCAGTGATTCCCACATTCTGCTCTGTGTGTGTGTGTGTGAGTCTTCCTCCAGAATATATGCGTAGTGATTTTTTTTTTTAACCATTTCTCTTCTGTATGATGATGCTACAGTGTGTGTGTGTGTGTGTGTGCGTGTGTGTGTGTTCTCATTATGTAAACATGACGTAAACTCACACTGGATTTGTTCTTATGTCTCAAAGGGCAAACTCACATTTCAGATTTAATACAATACCTTCATGCCACATGGACACATGGATAGTTTGTGACTCCTGCACTAGCTTCTCTTGTCCGCACTCCGTGTGTGTGTGTGTGTGTGTGTGTGTGTGTGTGTCTTTAACAGATGAGAAAAGCCACAGTCTCTCTCTCTCTCTCTCTCTCTCTCTGTCTCTCTGTCTCTCTCTCTCTCTCGTTCACTCATGAAGAAGACGATGCCTCAGCACTTTTTCATTTCAGTTAAACAAATAATGTAGGTTTCATCATCCCGATGCTCATGTGCTGGTTTATTTTGTGTGTTTTTATTTTGTGGTTTTTTTTCTCAAAGCAAACATCCTCCACGTTCCCACAGAGTCATAGGAAAAGTATTTTATCATGAGTATAAAATGTCTCCAATACACAATACCAATAATATCACGATACAACAATTCTGTGACTATCAAAGTATTGCAAGACAATCGTATAGCAATACATCACGATATCTGTCTAACTGAAGAAAAGAAAATGTTAACGTGAAAAGTTAAAAGTGCAGGATTTCTCTATTTATTCACAATAATAATTTAAACAATGTCTTTGGGAGAAAACTGAGAGGCTCACACACTTAATCACAAATTTGGCAGAAGCTTGTGATCCCTCGCTGCTTACCATGTTATCAAACTACATCTTTTTTCATTGTTTTTGACTGAAAGAGAGACCCCTAGTGGCAGAAATGACATGTTTTGTGAAAAAAGAATCGGCCGACAAATTGATATTGACATTCAATCCCATATACTATTTTCAGTTTTTGTGAATTTCTAGTGTTTATATGGAACTTTACTTTATTTATTGAGTGTCTATTTTACTGTGACACAGCCATTTCCCCTATAATGTGACTAATAAAGCATTATCTTATCTTATTTTGTAATATATATATATTTAGCATCACCAAACAATTAACTGCACTCATTTGTGTTAGGACTTCTTAAAGCGCTTCTTAAATGTGAATATGTTCTGGTTTCTTTGCTCCATATAACAAAGAAATCAACATCAGACAACAGAATCTCCTGCTTTACTCGAATAATAGAGAAAAATAACTGTCAGATTAATGGATTATGAAAATAATCTCGAAGCAAAAGTAGTTTGACGCGTTGGGGATCATGAGCTCAATTCCCCATTAAGTGACCGATCCTCTCAGTCACTTTGTGTTGTAGCTTTAGTTTTCATTTGTATACAACAAAGTAAAAACACTCGTCACGCACCAAACAAGTACCCGAGAAAACAATCCAGTGTGGAAATTCATGCTGTCACTCTCCCCTCCCCCTCGCGTCTCTCGTCTCCTCCTCAGTTTGTCACGGCTTGACAAACAGTTAACTTGAGTTGACTTAATTAGTTTGCCAATGATCTGATGACTCCTCCCCGTTGACCCAGTGATGGGTATTTAGATAGAGTTATGAGTCGATGGAGACGGACGCGTGTTTGCCCCGGTCAGAGCTGCTGATCGATAATGTCAGCTCGGCCTCTCCTCTCACCGCTCAGCGAGCAGTAGCTTACACCAACTGGGGCTAATGATCAATTTTAATAGTATTTTTAGCTTAGCTTATTGATTACAGCGCGTACTGTAGGTCCAAGCAAACACTGGTTTGTACACACGTCACAGGGAAGACAAATCAATATCTCAGTCCAATGATTTAACTCCTTTTCTGCAGGTCGTGTAATCTGTTTGTTGTAGCCTCACCTGACGGTGGCTACAGGTGATGAAGGTGGCGTCTGTTACAGAGAGACGTTCATGAACTGGAAATAAAATCAGAGATTATCTTGGATTCACCTGGGAGAGACCTGTGTGTGTGTGTGTGTGTGTGTGTTGTTACGTATCATAAAAAAAGGGGAAAATACAGAGCGGACAAAGTGTTGAGCGTCGAGAGATTCCACTGGGAACAGAAAAAAAGAAAAAAACAGCAACAAAAGCTTTTTGAACAATAAAGAACAACGTCGACATCAGCTGCTTTCTGCAAATGTCTGCACAAGTTTAGCGAGACGCGACATAACGTGACCTCACAACAGACATGAGAACGGAGGATTGTTATGGAAGCAGAGAGAGGGGAACATCCCAGCGGGAACATGAATGATTTATTCTAATTACATTGTGGTTTTTTATGTCTCTTATCTTGTTTTTAAAGGTGTGTGTGTGTGTGTGTGTGTGTGTGTGACATGTGACTGTTTTTAAGTTTAAAGTTACTTTTTTTATTATTATTTTAAATTGAATTCAGCATTTTTACTTCCCTGTGATATAATTATTTATAATTAAATGGATGGAACTTTTGTGATTGTGATTCACAAGTCAAGTATCAGCTAACTGATTTAAAACATGATAGAGCGTCACAATGATAAACTTTTAAAGCGTCGTAAAGCAAGAATAAGAGCTTAGTGATATACAATCTTTCCATTATGTATGTATTACACTTTTCTTAAGTTGGATTTAAGTTTCAAACCTTTATTCATTCAAACATATTCTTGTTGTTTTATGTAATTATTAAATTTCACACAGTAATGTTGGATTTTTTTCAGCAAACACAAAATTCTGCAATAAAACACAAAAATTACCCCTAAATACTTTTGAAATATGTCCTCGTTTTAACTCCAGCAGACAGATCTAGTCATAAAATACAGTGTAGTAATGCACATACTGTGCTTTTCTATAAAACGTCAGCCCGAGCCTTTGTTTCTTTTCTTTTCTTTTCTTTTCTTTTCTTTTTTCACATGAAGCCAAACGAGGAATTGAACCCCTCACCTCACAAGTGCCTTGCTCTCCAGCGTGGTGAACATGTGCAGGATGGATCCTCCACAGTTTCTTCTCACTCTCTCCCCTCGCTCTCATTTCTTCTGCACTGCAGAGAACTGCGTTTGCTGCATAATCGCCCACTGAGTATCTCCTGACTTTTCTTTGCCTCTTTGTCTCCTCGACTTCTCTCTTTTTTCTTTTCTTTCTTTCTTGTTTTAAATTTGATTTCCCTCTGTGAGTTGCAGAGTGAAAGTATGTGGTTTAATCATCACCTAGAGCTGGACAGGTTGGACGAACAGCGCTGACAAGTCTGAGTGGGTCCTGGTTTGACTGTAGACTCCTTCCAAATTGAGATAATGTCATTGGGAAAAAAAACTGCGGCATCTTTTCATGCAAAGATGATTGATGGCACAAAATTAGACACTAACGGCGGCACTTTTCAAAGGATGGAAGTAGCTTTAATATGTGGCTCATGGGATGATTACCCTTCAGCGCCGTAGATTGTCTATGTTTTGCAGATACTGAATGATGAACTTTAAGTAATGACTTCCAGGTAATGACTTTCTTCTGGAGCAAAACTGCTTTTGTGTTTGCTGCCACTCTGACGATGTTTGGTGACAGCCTGCCTGCCACACTCTCCCTTATACTAATTATTAGTATTTCAACCATCAACTTCATGATAAATGAGGACGAGGATCGGTGGCGTTTGGTTGACTGTGAAATTTTTGTGTAAGAACTTCAATATTTACTCTCCTCAGTCTAACGTCTTAAAGCTTGCTTAATTGAAAATGTGTGTCATTTAACATAAACGGGGCGGAGTTACATGGAGTGTATGTACGTTGCATAAATACATACAGACATAGTTTTTCTCCTTTTATTACTTTCTTTCATGACAGGTCCTTCAATCCAATCCAACTTTATTTATAAAGCACATTTAAAACAACAGAGTTGCACCAACAGTCTAAAATCTGTGTGCACATAAAAAAGACATAAAAACATACACTAAAATAACACAAACATGAAAGTTCTGTACTTTTTCAGCGCAGGATGACTAGTATGAAAAAAACAATCCATACCATAAACATTCACACCAACGAAACTTAAATTCATCATTTCATTTAAATAAAGGTCTCAAATAAAGATATTTTCCCCATTTTTTCGATGTAATCATCCCATCTAAGCCTTTGATAAAAGATAAAAGAGACAGACAGACAGACAGACAGACAGACAGATAGACAGACAGACAGACAGTTAAATAGCCTGCTAGCTAGTTTCTAGCACACGTCCAGTGTTAAATAACAACAGTTCCTATTTGACGTAGACATTTCAGAGGAAGCTGAGCTTCTCTTGCCGTCTCACAGAGCAATCACCACGGTTACCACCTCTAACTCGTCCCAGGAGGAGTCGGCTTCGTCCAACTTTTCTTTAATGAAATTAAGATTTAAATTGTTTTCCATTATGCGAGCTGGAATGGACTCCAGCTACAACCTTTGAATGATAAGCAGTACATATGGATGGACGGATTATTTTATTGTTATTAAAAAATAATCTACTGTTTTCAGCAGTACTTGGTTTTTCTAATGACATTGTAGCAGTGAGGTATCAAGTAGTGGGAATATCTCAATCCTGATACATGGATATATTATTCTCTGATGTGTGTTGCAGCTCCTTTGTTCTCCAGATGTTGTTAAAAGCTCATCAGTGAGCCTCACTGTTGCACTGCATGACCTGTTCCCTCATTAAAACCTGCACTTCATTTTTATTTTGACTAAATCCCCCCATCCACCGTCCTGCTGCCGCTGCTGCTGCTGCTGCCGCTGCTACTGCTGCTGTTGCTGCTGCTGAGTGTTAATCCGCAGCAGATCATATAGTCTTATAAACTCTGTGGTGTTTTTCTGACTTTGTGTTTAAACAGTGACGTCTTTAGCGTTTCATAAAGGGTTAATTGATGCTGCGGTCTAAGACAGACAGAGAGAGAACCACTAATGCATTGTGGGTTTTTGTTTTATTCTCTTAAAAATAAGAACATCTAAATTAATAATAATGATAATAATAATACTAGTGCCAGCCTTGTCCTTTTAATGATTTGTCATATTTTTAATGTCTTTATCTGTTGGTTCAGTGTGGAGATGTGGACACGCGTCCATTAGGGGGAGATGAGGACTCTGGAAACTTGGCTCGTGTGTGTGTGTCTGGTATTCCTTATGTTGTGAGGACCTACATCTGTTTACACTGTCACATTATAGGGACTTGTCTTCCTTAAATGACTACATTTGAATGAAGACATGAGGGTTAGGGTTAGACCACTACTTATTATGGTTAAGGTTACAGTAAGTGTCCAGGAAATGAAAGTCAGTCATGGAAACCAGTGTCTGTGCTTTTCTTGCCTCTTCTCTGTCAGAAACACTGATCTTGTCAGGACCAGTCGTCCTCAAAACCTGGTCCCAATGAGGCAGAACCTAGTTTGTGTGTGTGTACATGTCTTTAGTAAGCTGTGTGGACCAGTTGTCAAACAAACCTATCTTTGTGAGGACATTTTGTCTGGTCCACACAACATTAAAGGGCTTTTAAAGGGTTAAGACCTTAGTTTTAGGGGTAGGTTAAGGGGCTTAAGTCTATAAGTGTCCACATAAAGTATGCAAAACCAACATATGTGTGTGTGTGTGTGTGTTGAAAAATGAAATGGCTGATAGACTTAAACATTTTTTCAAAATTTAGCAACTTATATGAAAACAACTTGCTCACTCATGTTTGAATAAAGTTAATTTCTTACCAATTGAAGATTTTTGTGTGTGTGCGTGTGTGTGTGTGTGCACCATCCACCCAGCTGCCCTTCTTTCTCTCGATGCCTCAGAAAAAGAAAAAAAAAAACCCGAGCTCTCGCCGCCTCGTTGGCTGACGCTTCTGGCAGGGTTCCTTGGCACCGACGTGGGGGAGAAAACAATCCCAACAAAGTGGCGTGAATTAATGTGACTAATTAATACAACGATAATTATTTGTAAATTGCATGTTTGGGTAACACGTTACTTGAGAGGCATATGCTCCTCGTCGCGTTCGCCCCAAACGAGTGCCAGCTAATCAGGATCTCTGTGGAGTGGCCCCCGCGACTGAACACGGGCCAATCAGCGGCGAAAAGGACAACAGATGAAGACATGAGGGGGAGAAAGAGGGAGACGAGGGGTGAGGTGAAGAGGGAAGAACAATGAGTTACATTCCTCTCAAATATCTCTCGTCTCATCAGGGATCGTCGTGTGTGAACTTTCTTTGGCTTGTTGCCGCGTTGCTGAGTGTGAAATCTGGCGCCCCATTAACACATAATTAGTCCAGTTTCCAGCATGACGCTGGTTTTTTTTTTTCATTTTAAATGATTGTGTGATTTTTGATGTGTTCAGTTTTTTTACGTTTGATTCTTTTGCCGCCGCGTTGTTTATTTTAAGTTAACGCGGGACATCTGTGTCATTACCACACGCTGAGTGGGAGCAGAAACGTTCTACTTACGCTCAATTTACAATTGATTTAGTTGTTTTTTGTTTTTTTTGCCGGGCCACATGGGGATTCAGTGGTTTGCATTGTTGCCTGCCAGCATGAAGGTCACCAGTTCGAATCCTGGTTTGACCGAGAGCCTCTCTGTGTTTTCTTTCCACAGGCGGAAAACATGCAGAGTGGGGATTTAGTTTGAGTGAACACTGTAAATTGAGAGTAAATGTCCACGATTTTTTTGTCTGATGTCATCTGTGGTTGTCTATTCTCTAGCCCCTCCCCCGTGACCCTTATGTGGAGGATAAAGAGTTTCATAATTTGTGAAATTTATCTGCTCACAAATAAAAAAAACAATAAAACAGAATTGAAGAATTACCAAAAACGGGCCAATGAGCATCTAGTCTGGTCTAGAGGGGGCCGGACTAACTGTTCATTAGCAAGAACTTAAAATCAAAAGACAATAATTTATCGTGATATCGCAAGTTCAGATATTCGTGGTGATGGATTTCACAGAATTTCAAAATAAAAGTGCTTGTTTTGATATGGAACGATCTATGATGCAAAATAAATCTATTAATGTCAAAAATTACGTAAATAATAATGTTCACAAGTGTAGTTTAAACACCAAACAAGCTTAAATGTGTAATTTAATTTAATGTTGAATGTAATACATATAATAATATGATATTTACAACCGAATGTCTTATTATTACTGACGTAAACTCATTACAAGCAAACATATTTATTATTATGGTATTTAGTGCCTCAGCTGCACACGCTGAGAGGTTGTGGGCCATGTTTCCATTATAACTGGATTATATTATAACAACTCAAGTGGTGGTCCACATGTACTTGATAGGGGGGCCACATGTGGCCCGCAAGCCACCACTTTTGACACCTCCGGTGTACAATGATAGCGATGAATGCACATTGAACAAAAAGGAAGATTTCTATCTTTTAGTTTTGATTCTTTTCTTGCATCGAACAACTGAAGCTGATGTTTTACACAGAGGTCTGAACAATTCATCGAAATAGAAAAATGATTTTAGGTTCATTATTGTCTTGATCTCGTTCTACAGACTGAAGACAACATGTTTGTTTCTCACAGATCGGCACAAATATCACACAGTAAATATGTTTTTATGAATAAAAATGAGAATAATTATGTTATAGTTGTCGTTGAGTCCTGATTATCACAGTCAATGTCCTTAAAAATGTCCTTGAGCAGGACACAGAGGTTAGAGCGCGTGTGAGAGCGCGTGAGTTAAAGTGTTGACTGTAAATATGGCGTCGTCGTCGTGGAGGAGGAGGAGGAGCCGAGAAAGTATCTCAGCCACAGAAACTTGAAACTATACGAACAAAGAGAAACACAAGACGAGTGGACTTGAAATGATCCAGAAACGCTGCTCTACTACGATTATGTGTCACTCTGTCACCGCGGGCGACGCACGCCGGCTTTTATTAGGACAAAAAAAACTCCTGCACGGCTTGGTGAGGTGAGGTGAGGCGGGTGAGAGAGAGAGAGAGAGAGAAGCAGACCTGCACATCACCTGAGCATCCTTTCTCCCCCCCTCTTTCCCTCCATCTCTCCCTCCTTCACTCTGCCTCTCTCTGGCTGTCTCTCGCTCCTCTCACCCCTCAGTGAGTCCTTGTTCCCACATTGACAAGCTTATTTTTTTCATCTTCCCTCCTAGTTTCTTCCTCCTCTCTCTCTCTCTCTCTTTTTCATCCCTTGCTCATTTTTTCCCCCTTCCTTCCACCCCACACCCCCCCCCCCTCTACCCTCCCCCCTCGTCTCCTCGGAGCTTCTCCGCATTAGCAGTCAGCTCCACTCCTCGACGTACTTTGTTTTTCAACCGTGGTGGAAACCGAGCGAGAGAGAGCGAGCAAGATATAGAGAGAGAGAGAGAAATAGAGAGAGGGAGAGAGAGAGAGCATCATTTACACAGTCATCCACAGAAAGCAGACCCTGCAGCTCGCCCTCCCTCCCTCCCTCCCTCCTCTTCCCTCAGCCACTGCTCACGATGCCAAACATTTTATGTGTTATTTAGTCATGCCTGACTTTATCGAATTCGAAAAACATGCCAGTCATGGGACACCCTCCCTCCCTCCCCCATCTCCCCCTCCCTCTCCTCCCTCTCTACCTCTGCTGTACCCAACATCTTCCCAATCTCTCTCTCTCTTGATTGAGACTCACTCCACCATCGAGGTCGAACCTCGAGAGCCTCTCGAGGTTCACGTCTTTGGGGACGTTTTCAATTCTAAATGAAGTTTTATTCCCAGGCTTCACCACTTTCCCCTCCATCCTCGCTCTCCTCCTCCTCCTCCTCCTCCTCCTCCTCCTCGTCCTGCCCATGACTACCCCACCACTCTGAGGGGGGCGTGGGGAGGGGAGGGGGACAAAGACCATAATTCTGGCCAACAGAGTGTTGACTCCAAAATGGATTATTTCTGCTTGAAATCAGAGGGCCATGTGCTGCCGGATAACGTGGCTGCGCCGGCTTCTTTCTCCTCCCCCAGCTCTGTTCTAATGATGGAGGTTTGACAGGCAGCAGAAAGCAGAGGAACAGAGAGCCATGTTCCTCTATAGGAGAGGAACAAGAGGCCTGCTCGCTCGTCTTCATCGTCTCATGGAGTCAGAATTTGTGCTTTTTTTTGTTTCTTGTTTAAGAGTCCGCCGTGGACCGGGTCACTGACACTCGGCTGGTTTTTTTAGAAGAAAAGAAAGAAGAAACAAAAGAAATGAAGGGTGTGTTTATGTCGGCGTCTGCTCACAGTGACTCGAGGAAAACAGATGATGGAGCTCGGCACCAGTGTGATTGACAGCTGGTTTCAGGAGTACGTACCCTTCATGCCCGTGAACACAAATATATGCATATACAGTATATTAAAAACAGCAAAGATTAGTCATTGACGTCTCTGTTCGTCAGAATCGCTCCCACAGGTGTATATTTTGAACATATACAGTGATTCAGCCTCGTGTATAACAATGCCGACGCTTTATTTACTCAAATAAAACCACGATGAAGCCGGTCTGAAGATGCAGCTCCGGCAAAACGGAGGAAAAACGCAACAAAAACAAGTATTTTTAAACATAAACAGTAAACGGTGTTCTGACTGTATTTCTGCAAACTAGTGGACACTAGTGGACATGGGTGGTACTGCAGGCGGGCTTTAGAAAGGGTTCCCAAAACAAAAAAATCTTGGATTTACCAAATTCATCCAAACATACTCTTTTTTTTTTGTTTTCTGGGAAAAATATGTTGAATATAATCACTTTTTGAATAAATTTAAATAAATAAATAAATAAATAATAAGTCCTTTATCAGCCCCATGAGGATTTAACCCGTCCTGGACCTCTACTAGAAACCTTCTAGAATGAGGAGCAGCCACCGAGCTGCGCCCGAGGAGCTATGGGGCTCGGGTACCTTGCTCTTTGACCTGGTGGGAACTCAAACCAGCACCCCTCCAGTTACAAGCCAAGTTCCGTCTCCACTTGACACATAGGCCCTGACCTAAACAGATGCTCCCTGACCGGGAATCAAACCTGAGAGGGCCAAATCCTAACCGCTAGACCACCATGTTCGCGTATCTCTAGACTCGTGGCTGCTGCTCCTCTAGGATTTTACCCACTCTTTTCAGAATTGGCCCAATTTTTTTTGATCCCTATGATTATTTATGATGATTATTCATCAATAAAAGTGACCAAACATGTTTATTTCAGCGTTATTTGGTGAGTTAAATGTTGTGTTACGTGAAAACAAAGGCGTTGGATGTTTTTTGTTGAATTTCTAGGCTAGTTGACAAAAATGTTATGGCTGCAACAATGAAGGGATGAATTGATTCGTAATCAGTTACTAAATTACTCATCTGACATGTTAAGTCCTCACTTAACAAAGAAAATAGTCGACAGATTAAAAGATTATGAAAGTAATTGTTACAAAAATCCTCTCACTCTTTAGTTAAAGGTGAGTTTTTGTTCTGTTTTGTCTTTTTTCTGCTTGTACAGCGCTTTATAAATCAAAGGTATGATTATTATGATTATTGTTGTTGTTCTTGTTGTTGTCTTCGTCCTGCTGCCAAGTTTGATGCTCATGTTTTCATCGGCTGCTGCCAAGAAAACAAAAAAGAAGTCAAAACAGATGTGGGTTAAAACATGAACCACCTGCGTGGAGGAAACTGATCATAACTCAGAACAATGAACAAAGACGCTTCATCCTCGTGGAGGAAAAATGTCAGATAAAGATCAGACAGCAGTCGCTGGTTCAGATCCCCCGTGCATGCCAGTGAGGCCAGTGGCGCTTTCCCCTTCACTGACCTCTGTCTGAGCCCTTGAGCAAGTGGAGCCGCTCAGGTGGAACTGCCCACTGATATTTGGATGAAGCTGCTGCTGCTGCTGCTGCTGCTGCTGCTGCTGCTGCTGACACTGTGACTTCAGCAGAAATCCTATAGCTTGAAAAATAAAGTCTTGGGCAAAAGAAAAAAAGAAAGAAAATGGTCTTTAAGGAAGAACGTCCTGCTAAGACGAGGTCTTGGAGAAACTGCAATATCCAGCTCTGCAGTTTTCAGAAGAGGCTTCTTCTTCTTCTTTTATTTGGCTGAATGAAAGCTGTTTGATGCTGCTGTTGCTGCTGCTGCTGCTGCTGCTGTGAATCCCTGATCTCCATATTAAGCTGTGCATCCAAGAACAATCATACTTTATAAGCATAAGAATAAATGCTGTGTGTTAACTTTGTGCACACACGCTGCAGAATGTCTAAACAGAGAAACAGAAGAAACTAAACTATCTTTGGAGTATTAAAGACGTCGTCTGGGTCTGGATTTAAAAATATAAACATCTTCCTCCACTTTGAAAAGTGAAGCCGAGAAAGTAGGACTGTTAGCCACCAGGGGGCGTCTTCATTGTTTGACATGAGCTTCTCTCTTGATTTATAACTTGAACATGTTTGGTCTCTGTCACGAGTAAAGTGATGGCAGGTTTGTAAATGATGTTCACATTCACGTGGACAACAGATGACAGCAGTGTGATTGACAGCTGGTGTCGTCCAATAGGAGCCTTTAGTTGCAGGTGATGTCTGTCGATGTCTCGCAGCTGTCAGATCAGAGCAGAAGACTATGTCCACTTTTAATGTGTCTTTGTTCAACCATGTAGTTTAACAGTCGGAATTCTGACTTTAATCTCAGAATTCTGACTTTAATCTCAGAATTCTGACTTTAATCTCGGACTTTTTCCTCATAATTCTGACTTTAATCTCAGAATTCATGCTATTTTTTTTTTTTTTTTTACTTTTGTCCCTCATGCTCTTCCGTACAAAACCACACTATGAAGAATTCTCAATTTTAACGATTATTAACAGACTGGTAACATGTCCATGATCAGGAGCTAGAAGCCGTATTTTATTTCATAACATAATCAGAGAATGTGAATATTGCATGCATCCATAATGTGATGGGAAGCGTTCGGCCCTCCCCTCTCTCTCTCTGCATCATCCATCCTTCTCCTTTTAAAGCAGCTCACACAGAGATGGAAAGCAGACGAAGCCTGAGGGCGATAAAACACTGAAGACAATCTCTCCCTCCGTGACTCCTCCTCCTCCACTTTTCATCATGCACGCTCCTCATTGTCTTTGGGCTCCTGCAGAAAGTTTGCACTGCAGAAGTTGTCCGTCTTAATAATTCAGTCATGGAATCCTATTATTATATATAAATATATATATATTTATACTCGTTAGTGTGCAGAAAATACTTAAAAGCGGCCGCGTTATATAAGAAGAATCTTTGGAAGAAGTGGATTGAAAAGTCTGAAAGTGTCAGTTGTTTCAAGGCGATCATTATTCTGCAGATGCATTGGAAATAAGTGAGTTTACCTACTTCTCTGCACCGGAGAAATTTATTTGACGCTTTGTTTTGAGGGAGAAATCTGACTCCATCTCAGAGAAAAGGAAAGGATTTTCTTTTTCCTTTTTCCAGAGCCCAGTGTTCAATACTCGGTGAATCGATCGCGCGCTTCAGGACAGTCCAATACTTTGTCTACATGTGTAATGTTTTAAATTTATCAAACAGATTATGGTTAAAATCCTGTTAATAAACAGGATTTTAACCATAATCTGTCGAGTTGTTGCTTTTTAACGAGCGTGGATTCACAGGGAAACTACTTCAGTGTTACATTGGTTACATTGTTTGTATTATTTTACTTTTCTCTAACTCAAACCCCCAAATATACGAGTGTTTCCTAATGGAGCGCCCACCAGTGGTAGAAGAGATATGACACCGGGCACAAGGGTTAAAAAAGACTTGCTTTAAGGCAGTAAATTATTTACTTATTTGATGACGACACACCCAAGGTACAAGATTGCTATTATTTATGTGACCACTAGGGGGCGCCTTTTTTTGTTAAAGTGTAACTTTGGGTCAAGAGCGAGGGTCGAAATGATCCAAATGTTGAAAATAATAACAACAATAATAATAAAAAGAAGAAGAAAATCACTTGACATGATAACAGCAGAAATATGCACCAGGAACGACGCAGGAGTTTTCATTTAAGAAGTTTAAAGAGTGGGCTTGGCAATGCACTGCAAAAAATGCTTCAAATAAGCACAAACAAGAACATATAACCACTGTTTCTTGTTTCAAGCAAAATTATTAGTTTTCTTGAAACAAGAAAAAGTCAAATTATCTTAAGTATCTTCAGATAGATAAATACACTGAATTCAAGTCAATTACACGAGCACATATTTTCATTTTTTGGAGTGTAATCTAATTTAAACATCAACATCTTTCTACACTTTTACATTTCAGAGGGTCAATGTGAATCAATTTAATGTTGAAGTGGCACAAACACAGTTAAAGGTACTGTCTGTAATTATCTGACATAATTATCAATATTGATAATTATTGATTTGACACATTTTATTGTGGTAATCTTATATTCTGGTCTTTTGTTTCCACTAATGCAGGTTTTTAAAAGCTGATAAAAAAAAACCTGCATCACAGTCACGTGATCATCACTTTAAAGAGGATTAAGACTGAGGTTAAGGGTTCGGATTAGGCACTAAGTTGTGATGTTAAGGTTAAGTTAAGGGGTTAGGGAATCCCTTATGTCCACACATGCAGCACCGTTGTGTGTGTGTGTGTAGCATTATTGGAATATGTGATCGGCCAATAAAATGTTTATCCTGATTAAAGAATCTCTTGTCAGGGCCAGTTTCTTTTACAACTTTGGCTCGGGTCCTTTTTTAATTCCATTCTATAATCACAAGTGTATCATAAATATTATAACAAGGCCTTTGTTGAGCCAAATGTAAAGTTTTCAATGCGAAACAAAAGTCTTTGTGTTATTAAGTGTGAGTGCTTTCTTGTATTGGCTGTCATATTTTGTCCTGGTCCTCAGATTCTTATTTTGTCTTTGTTTAAACAGCTTTTCATTCAAATCACATTATTGATTTAATTTAAAGAAACAAAGATGATATTTGAGATGTTTGACTTCATTTATTAGAATAAAAATTGAGGTTAAGCCGAAATCCACGTTTGTTTTTGCTTACAACACTAATAATATCACAATACAGCGATTCTGTCATAATCAACAAAAACCTTAAAATAATGTTGATCAGTGTTTGTCAAACCTGGAAATGATGATGTTCTCAAATGTCTTGTTTTTGTCCACAAACCTTATAACACTAAAGTTTTAATTGTTATGTGAAGCAAAGAAACCAAGAAAACATTCACATTTTAGAAGCTAAAACGATGAGAAATCTTGTTTTAGTCATGAGAAAAGCTTGGACACAGCGCCACACACAGGCCTGGCATGCACACTACAGCGTTTATGAAACAATGCCGTGTTTACAGAGAGGAAAGTTTTCTCTGTCATGAATCATGATAACAGCAGTAATATTGGTAGTAACAGTAATAACAGATGCAGCAGCAGCACCACTCTCAGTCTATAGTGTCACTATATTCAGCCTCTCTCTCCCTCTCCCCCTCTCTCCCTCTCTCCCCCGCAGCGATCGGCCGGACGTTGATCCCGCGATACTTCAGCACGGTGTTTGAGGGCGGGGTCACCGAGCTCCACTACATCCTCAAACACTCCAAGGAGTCCTTCCACAACTCGTGCATCACCCTGGACTGTGATCAGTGCACCATGGTCACGCAGCACGGGAAGCCAATGTTTACAAAGGTAACAGCTGACCCCGCCGAGCGTCTCCCGCCATGAATTATTGATCACAGGTCGTTTGATAATGGACCAGGAAACGGCGTTTAACTGGGTTCAGGATCAAATCCGTCCAGAACCTTTACATTTGCTTTTTGTTTCTTTGATCGGACACAGAGTGACTTTACAGGGGGACGTTTGTTCTGAACGTTACACAAGTCTGACATCTTTGTCTGAGTTTGACCTCTGAACCTAAGTGTGTTCCCTTTAAGTTTGGTAGGAATCCCAGGAATCTCTTATCATATCTCTGTCTAAACTCATCAGATTTGAACTAAACCTGCGCTTTTTATGCAGAATCAGACACTCTGCAATTTAAATTCTCGTAAAATCTAAAATCTAGTCCCGCGAAATCCCATCTTTTCTCGTGAAATCTCGTCCTGTGAGACTTTAAAGAGCGACGGTAAGGAAGCATGTTTGTGTTTCCATGGTTCTGGAACAGTAGTGATCACGATTGCTGCTGTGATTGTTTTCGAGAGGATTGTGAATGATGACTGACTGACTGTTAGTGAACTGGTCACTTTTTGAAAGTGTAGTGTTTTTTTTATTGCCATATTTAGGGTTTTGTGTATTTTTAGTGGTGACAGAAACACTTTTAGTGACATCTGAACACATCAGGATGAAGTTTGTGTTTGTCTTGCTGATGAAAGATGGTAACAGCTGTCAGCAGGTGAAGGTCTGCTCAGATCCAGGGAGTCGTCAGGTGACAAAGTGTCTCTGGTTTGTAATATTAGGGGGCGTGTCTTTGTGTTTTTTGCAGCCATTTTGCCTCACGTCTGTAGGGAATGTCGCCCGGTGACACGAGATCTAATAGATAAGAAGAAATCAGCATCATGTGAACTCATGTTGCACTGGTTAGAATGTAAACGACATTTGTTTAGTTTTAAGTTTAGTTTTTGAGGGATTTAGGTTCAAATATGGTTACTTAGCTGTTCATTTAACCATCAGGCTACAAACTATGCATTTATTTTGTGTGTGACTCTCACTTTTACGTCTTTTGAGCGCCGCAAATAGCGATAATCGTCATCATCGATTCATCTGTAGATAACATTTTCTTGCTTGGTCCAAGAAATGATTTGGATTTAATGATTTCTTTGTAATATGGAGCAAAGAAACCAGAAAATATCACATTTACGAAGCTGTAAACTTGTTTTTATTCTTTAAAGAACACTGTTCCCACTGGTTTGTTAAAACCTCCGTCATAAGTCAGTAACGGCCAGCACAGCGTTACAGTATCAAGGACTTCATGTAGAATTTGCTACTGTTGGACCTAAACATCCACTGGTGTTTCGCCCGTTAAGGCCGTGGAGCGACTCCTCAGTCTCTCAGATACTCGAGGACAAGGGCATGAATAAGATCTGTGGACAGAGAGTGTGTGAGGGTTTTTTTTGGGGTTTTTTTTGCGCCGACAAGAAGAAGAAGAAGCAAGAAAAGCCGAGGAAACACAAATTGTTCAGGTGAGATAATCCCAACCTGACACCGAGGTCTTGTGAAAGCACTCGAGCTGAGCTCATCTGCTTTTGACTTTAGGGAGAGAATCCCCCCGTGAGCCCGCAGTGAATATCTGCTGCGCTCCGGTCTGATCCAGATGGCTCGCTGACTCTTAGTCTCCTCGTGCTGACTCTCTAAATGAATCTGAGGCCAGATACCTTGTCAGTGCTGAGCAGCCGAGCTAAAGGGATTCCGTGTTCCCTGTACCATGAACCCTGAGCTACAGCACCGCACCGGATTGTTCTGACATTAAACAGCTACACGGCCTCTTGTTTTCAGGACTTGACACTCGCTCTGTGTGTGTGTGTGTGTGTGTGTGTGTGAAATTAACTTTTAGGATGACCAGCCAAGGGCTGTGATCCTACAAAAGGAATAATATATATATATACATATATATATACATACGTATGTATGTATACATATATATATATACATATATATGTATACTAGACTTGAAATTTTTTGAAAAAAAAATGTTCTTAAACCCTTAAATTTGACTTCCTGTGAGCACAAGTGTAGTTTTTTAAATGAGAAGCCGATTAAACTGACAGTCACTCCGGATTCATCATGTTCACGTGTGATTTTAGGACGAGTCGTCCAAAAAAACATATTAGATAAATAAAAAAAAGAAGAGCAGGATTTTTCAGTCACATGATTTCTAAATGTCATGTGCTTCCGCTGCGCGTCACATCCCGTTAACGTTTATCCGTGTGTCAACGTGTTTGTGTGATATTTTCAGGGTTTTTTTATGTGCAAGTTTTAAAGAAAAAACATCATTGTGTAACACAGAGATAAACAAGATGAGTTGTTTTCCATTGTGTATTTTTTTAAATTAACCACTGCGTCTGCACAAATAATTTAGAAACCTTTTATTTTGAGTACATTCTTCTCTAAATGAACAAAGCATGTACGTTAATCAAGAAAAAGCCTCGTTTTTCACATTTAGATGTGATTTTCTCAGGAAACTTTGTATTTATTTTCATATTAGAAACTTACATTATTTTTTTTAGAGTGTATGAGTGGCTGCCTACATGTGAGGATCCTGAGGTCACGTCACGTCTGTTTCTGTGCATTTTATTATTCATGCAGTGGTTGGATGGGGGTTGGGGATGGATGTGTAAATGTGTAAATGTGCTGCTGTTGCTGGTGCAGCTGGTGGTGGAGGCTGTTTGTGATCTTATGTTGTCGTAAATGAGCGTAAAACCTGTAGAAAATACAGGAAATGTCTTTTGTTGTTGTTTCTTTAAAACAAAGCAAATACATAAAATGAAGTCCTTTATAGTCTTTTGACTGTGGTTTGACTGCTACACTTTCAAATACAGATGGCTGGTTAGAATTTGGGCCAAAACTATTAGTCGATGAATCGATTTTAATGTTTTTTTAAAGAACTAAAACAACTTAAATGTGAATATTTCCTGGTTTATTTGCTCCATTTGACAAAGAAATCGAGAAAATTATGAAGATAATCGTAAATTACAGACCTATTTAGAATGTATGAAGGCTGAAACTGGATATTTAGTTTACACACAGGGCAGAAACAAGCAGATGTTCAGTTTTAAGGACTTTCTGCAGAATTAATAATGTTTTTTTTTTTTAAATACACACGTATTCATTTATCTGCCTTTTTGTGCTTTGGTGTCCAAACAAATAGACTTTATATGACAGGACGAGATATGGTCAGGTATCTGTGATGACTTTAAATACTGTTGCATTGGTAATCATCATATTGATTATATTGAATAAATGTGTGAAATAAACTGAATAAAATATATTGACCAAAAAAAATACATGGAATCAATAAAATTCTATGTAAAAGGTCACTTAATAATAACGCAGCTTAAATTTTAAGCACTAAATATTTATTTTACATCATTGAGATGCAGAAATATCTCAAAATTCAAGGATTTTGATTTATATCGATATGGAATGATGTAAAAAAGTAAGTAAAGTATATCATGATAAGATTTTTTTGTGCACTTCTCAGTCTGAATGTATTTGTTGACTCAAAGAAGGAGTGAATTTAAGCTGAGATGAGGTAAATGTACTTTGATAAGGCAGGTAACATGGCAGCGTAGATATACATTATTATTATTTATGGTGACATTCTTGCTCTGGAAATGGAAACAGATGATGTTTAGAAAATCCTGCAGTGATTGATGGAGGCGTTGTATAAACGGGTGGTGGTTTGTGTGATGTTGTGTTGGTGAACATACAGGAAGTGTCTTTTGTTGTTGTTGATAGTAAAAAAAACAGTGTAATAATAATAATAATGATAATAATAATATAACGGGTGTCTGATATTAACCCAAACAGAAGTGGTCGAGCGCGGTCAACAACAAAACAAAGCTAAATTTGACGCTTGCAGCGCTGCTCTCTTTGCATCTCCACCTAAATTGGATGAGAAGAATTAATTCATTAGAAAAAGGAGGGGGGGGGTTGTAGTGATGGGGGGTGCAGGAGAAAAAGAGAAAAAGAAAATTCCAATAACTGAGCGTGTTCGTCTCTGAGCTGCGAGCAGCCGTGAGCCTGCAGCTCTGGAGGCCCCCGAATCTCAATCAGCTCTGCCTCGCCTCGCTTTCCTCAAACACCACCATCCTCACCCCCCCGCCCCCCACATCCCCTCACCCCCCATCCCCCCATCCCCTCATCCCCTCACTCCTCCACACCACCCTCCTCTCTCTGTCTCATTCCCCTGCCTGACTCGCTCATTCCCCCTTGCTCTCTACTCCACCGCTCTCTCATCCTCCCCCTCTTCCTCTCCCCCCCTGCACCCTATACCCTCCACACACACACACACACACACACATGCACACTCGCATCCTTCATCCCTAGAGAAATCATCCCCAGCTCCCAACCCGCTCTCTTGCTCTCCCTCTGCCTCTCTCTCTCTCTCTTCCTCTGCCTGTCTCTTTCTTTGCTTGTCTCGTTCCCTCTCCCCCTCTCTCTCTCTCCCTCTCTCTCTCTCTCTCTCTCTCTCTCTCTCTCTCCCTCGCTCGCTTTGAAAAAGTCTGATTCAAATTTACTTTATTGGCATCAGCACATTTAACCAATTATTCTACTTTATTATAACGGGGCTCTCTCTCTCTCTCTCTACATATATATATATATATATATATATATATGTATATACACACGTGTATATATATATGTGTATATATATACTTATATATATAGGTATATATAAGAGCAGTTTAAGTTACAATCATCACAGAAAACATGAATTTGAAAGTTACCAAAGCTAATTTGGACATAATATGATGGGGGAACAGTTTGACTGCGACACCAGTTATTTTCCATATGGTTCCAACAATAATGACGCGGATTAAATTAAAGTCAGTGCAGCAGCAGCAACTGTAAGGAATCCTTTATTTCACCGGGATTTCACTGAAAAAATAAATAAACACGTGTCTGTAACTTCTTTATTTAATAGAAGTAAACTTGTGGTTAAATGGAGATGATTTCTGTCTCAGCAGCAGCTGCTCAGGTGGATCATCTGTTTCCCTCGTCATGTCAAACCTAATTAAAACATTATTATCACGACTGAGAGGAGAAAAATAAGAGGCACTAACTAGAATAATGTTGAAATAGATGGAACTGATCCTTTAAAAAAGCACACTGTGTGAGACTATAAGAAGATATAAATGAACCCATGTGGGTTTATTTGTTTGTGTGTGTGATATTTTTGGTTTTTATTCATTTCATTTAATAATAAATGGTACAAAAAAGGTAGTTTAACTTAAATAAACACCAGTTTTTTGCTGTCTCTCCAATCTACATTGTGTCTGCACTGCATAGTGCACTTAAAATAACAATGTATGAACTAAATATTACAAGTTTGTCAAGTAAAATGTGTGAAAAGTTCAGTTTTCCTGCGTCTGAAAATTCATAAACTTACACTTTTACATAACATTTGGAAGTCATGGTTGGAGAACATCTGGTGTTATATGATAAAACAATATTTATAAGGTTTTATTTTTAGAAAACCTGTAACATTAACAGTAGAGAGAAGAAGAAGTGAACAATCTGCTGTCAACTAGTGGTCGGAGGCTTAACTACAGCTCGAAACTATCGTCCCTGTCGATACAGAGTTTCACGCCGTGGTGACATTATTGCAGTATTTGAAGCGCGTTCATATTTACTTACACCCCTAATTGGCCGAGGCAGAGTTTAAAATATTTAATTAGGCTCCCTCTGGAGAAGAGAAGACATTTATTTTAAAAATAAACGCAGCAGTAATTATTCAAACCTCTCCAGGAAATCTGTGCACCAGCTAAAAACAGCCTCCACGACTGTCATCCTCTCTCTCTCTCCCTCTGTCCCTGTCTCGCTCGCCCATATTTCTCATTACTCAGGTGCGACACTCTAACAAAGTGGGCGGACTTTTGCAGGCTGTCTGTAAAAAAGTGTGTGTGTGTGTGTGTGTGTGTGTGTGTGGGGGGGGGGGGGGGGGGGGGGCAACATGTGAGGGTTCGCGGGGCGGCGAGGTGTTGACAAGGTGACACAGGGCGCCAATTTGACCAGAAACCCCCCTCATGCTCCTTGTTTCCCACTACCCAGCATGCCTTGCTGTGTCTCCTGACCAGTGTGTGTGTGTGTGTGTGTGTGTGTGTTGGCTCTCAGGGCCTGGCCCTTGTTACCGGTGCCCAGTTGTGCAAGCTGAGAGTGGAGCAGAGAGCAAAAGGCGAGGCGAGTTAGTGACATGGTGATCGCCGCTGCAGCGCCAGTCACTTTAATTCCCTGGGTGGATTTTCTTTTTTTTCTCTTTTTTTTATTCTTTTCACAGAGAAATTTACCAGTGTGTGACGTGTGTTTGTTATCAGCAGACGTGTGTTTGTTCTGGGCCTTGCTTCAGTTTCTGTAGTGTCTTCATCTTTCACAGATGTTTGAATTGTCTCTCTGTGGGACGACATGTCTTATAAATAATATCTGGATAATTCACGCTGTGTCCCAGAGATACATATACTGCCTGTCCATGCTGTGTCAAAGCTGTTTATGTACTGTTATTTAAAATTAGACAAATATTCAGAAAATATAGCGCTTTTTTGCTTTTTTTTTTTTTTCACCTGTATTAGATTAGATTGGCTAGATTAGATTAGATTTGGAGAAATCCAAGCAACAACAAAAATGAAGAAATGACAAAACAGAACAGCTGAATAAACGTCCAATTGCGATAATTTTTACTGAAACTGTGATATAATTTGCAATATTAGAAGTGTTTTAAAAAAAAAAGACATTTAAAATGAATCTGTGTTCATTTTAAAACCGAAGAATTAGCATTACAACAAGATACAGGACAGGATTAATGAATTATATGAGAGAGTATTTACACGATATGCCGATCTCGCTTCTGCTATGCTAGTGGACTTTATCGCTAATGTGTTAACATTTAAGCTAGCGGACCTTATAGCTAATACGTTAGCAGTTAAGCTAGCGGTCTTTATTGCTAATGCATTAGCATTTAAGATAGCTGACTTTATAAAAAATGTTGACCAAACCTAAAGTAATGATGTTGTGTAGTGATTTCTTTGTTACATGGAGCAAAGAAACCAGACAATCTGGAAAATCTTGTTTTTATTGAAAAAAACACTCAAAATAGTTCAAAATTGTTGCATGCCTACCAGCTTTACCTACATAGTAACTTTTCCAGTGTTAAAGTAACTTTTTTTTTACATTAAAGTAACAGCAAGAGAGCTAAAAACATTGTATATTTTGATTTAACTTCAAATAAGTTACACTACTACACTATGACACATTTATTCCACAGCTTATTGAGTCGTGGCATCACCATAACACGGCAAAATAAACTGCATATTTGAGATAATTATGGGTTTTTGACAGAAATTGCAGCAAAAAAATTGTCAAAAATGTTCTTTTTTGCACAAATGTACTCTTTTTTTATACGTTAAATTGGGTCATAAATGTTTATCATCTATAAAAAGTGAGTTGGGGAAACAATATAGCACACATAGAACACACGTGACTTATTTACACTGCTCAATAACCATAAACAGTGTTGTTAACGCGTGTGTGATTGTGTGGAGTCACAGTATCGTCGCTGCACGTCAGCACACCGCTGATATAATTGAGGACATTTTAGTCGACTTTGAGACATTTTATATTCACCAGCGGCGTCGGCCGTCGATGCTCTTCATAATCGATCTAATGACCTTCAGCTACTTCTGCCGTGAAGAGATTGTCATGTCAGAGTTACAGTATTGAATAGCATCTCTGCAGCGGGGACGCTGTTATTCTTTCTCGCTCTTCGGAGCCCGGAGATCCCCTGATCTCAGGCCCCGATGTGTGGAAGATTTATGACCCTGCTCTTAAATCAATGAGGACTCTCTGTGAGGGGGCCTGTACCATTTAATGGAGCACTTTTCTTTTCTTTTTTTGATTCCACGGGATATTCCTGCTCTTTAGTTTTCATAAGGGAACACGAGTTTTTAGCCAAAACAGAAGACAGACTGTCAACGCACCGTTCCACTAAGACTCATTCCTGCACGTTTATGGCAATTAAAGTCATTCTAAAAACACTAAAACGACCAGGGGGCGGGGTCATTCTGACCCTAACTTTACATATGAAACCATGCAACCCTGACTTTTTCCAAGATGCCCTTTTATGGTTAGTTGATGCTATAACATTAAATAATATCTATATATAATATATAATAAAGTAGTGTGTGGAAGTTACCTGTGATGCACAAACCGACCTGATTACCGCGTCATTTAGTGTTGTTGTTGTTGTTTTAACGTTATTCTACCTTAAAGTTAGTTTCATTTTCATATTTTCTCCTGACTGTTCTGGTACTTCTGCTTTAGACAACCTTCATAAATGTCTATAAAAGGCTTTGATACTGACATTTCAAGTTATTAATGAACTCATATGTTTTAAGTTTTTAAAAAAAACAGAATTTATTTTGAGTTACAAATTATTGTTATTAATCTTATTTAAAGTATTTAGAAGTTGTATTTACGGAAGAGTATTAGGGCAACATGTAAAAAAAAAAAACAGCATGAATTCTGAGAGTAAAGTCAAAAATCTCAGAATTCTGACTTTTCCTTTAATCTCAGAATTCCGATTTCTTTCTTTAATATCCAAATTTTGACTTTAATCTCAGAATTCTCACTTTTTTCTCAGAATTCAGGCTGTTTTATTTTATTTTTTACATGTGTACATCGTACTCTTCCGTCACTTAATAATAACACATTTTTCTCACTTTACTGTCGCCTATATTCACATTACATGTCTATTTACTTTCAGATTATACATTATTTATTGAAATTATTTTCTAGTAGGTCCATCATTTCCGGTCTAGTCTGAGTGTTAATCCGGATGTGATTGAGAGGACGAGGAGCAGGAAGTTAAAGAAACAGTCGTTGCTGTGGAAATCAATAGCGCTGCATTGTTTTCACCTGGGAAAACTTCACCAGACTAAACAATATTCAAGTTATTCCACCGCTGGTGGGTAAAAGCAGAGAACTGCACTCAGGGATTATGTCAATTATAATTTATTTCCTCACATCCACCCAAGTATTTTGTCTATTTAATAGGTTTTTTTGTGGCTCAAGGGGTGAAAAAATCTCTCCCACTTAATTTAGAGGAGGAAAATAAAGACGTTGGAGCTGGATTATCTACAATAAAAGAAGACTATTTTGTCACAATATAGGTCATGTTTATAAAGTGAATCCATCATATTTTGGAAAAAACACAATCAATATGTCTCATTTTCTTTCAATAAAACCACTAATAAAAACATCCCAGTGTTCAAAATGTCAACTTTTCCCAAGCTAAGAAAAATATTATTATCTCAAGTGCTAATCCAGAGGGTTTTAGAAGGTTTGTTTGTTTTAAGAAGTTCAGTTTCCTCAAAAACATAAAGAAACATTTAATCCTGCTGTCGTGTGATAAATCCATAAATCTCTGTCTCTGTCTGTCCTTTGATTTTCCTTCAAACCCACGCGACGTCACATTTAGACGTACGTGTTGTAGTGGTCTCCATGGACTATAGTGGACTATTTAACCTCTATAACCACATTTTATTATTCTTATTATTATGAATTTATAGTGATATCACAGAAAATGGCCTTTGTGTCTTCAAGCAGGCAGATTTTAAATGTGAAATATATTAAAATCACCCAATTAGGACAAACAGGAAGAGTAAACTGAGTAAAATTTAATAAATAAAAAAAATAAATAAAAGACAGATTTTCATTGTCCATTAAACACTGAGGATTATTTCCAAATATTTAGCTTTAGTCTAATCCACACCAACATCAGGCCACCACCACGCTGTAGTACAGCTGTGTCTTTAACTGTAACATCACTCAAATGGAAATGTTCATTTTTATCATTTATTGCCATTAAAAGTAAATTTAAGAGAAAAAATTAAAAAAAAAATAAAAAAACCTTGATGCACAATATTTAGAATTAAGATTAAGAATTAAAGAAAATCAGGGAAATTCATGTTAAAAATGCAAAATAAGTGAAGAGTGTGATGTTTTGTTGATATAATGCAGTGAAAACTTGGTTTTTGAACATATACTTTACGGATTATTAAGAATGTGTTATATATTTATGTATATATCACCAAAGGCATCTTCTATCACTGCATTTGACAAAATCAACACGTCAAAAAGAGAAGGCGATTGTTTTAGGCTGCATTATATTGGCGTACCTAATAAAGTGGCCACCGAATGCTCATTATAGAAATGTGATTTTTTAAAAGTTGCCTCACTGATACTAACTATAATCATTTTTGTCCCCTGTGTTTTATTCTGTTGGGAAATCAACAGCTTTTCCGTACACCCTACTATGTACGTTTATTTATTTATTTATTTAGTTACTTATTATAATCTCTGTTGAATATTAGGTAAACACACCGTTACACAAACACTGAACATTTTCTTTTTCTTTCAGTCAAGTCAGAGGAAGAAAAAAAAGCAGCTCCAGTTTTCTATTTATTCTTCTTTTTCTTTTTTTGCTTTATAACTGAGTGTTGGTGGAGTTAGTGGTGGATCACGTGACCAGCTGGGGTGGGTGGGTGTGTGTGTGTGTGGGGGGGGTGCAGTATGGCCGCTAGCCTCTTTCTTGTTGATCCTCAGGAGACCATCTGCGCTGGGGGCATTGATTAGAGTGTGTCTGGTGGGATTACATCTTTGCCGTTGCCATGCCAACTAATCAGCTGATTCCCCCCCTCCCCTCCCCTCCCTCTCTGTCTGTCTCTCAGTTCCTCTCTCTATCTCTCCCTTCTCTCCTCTCTTCCCCTGGTTGTCACAGCAACAAAATACGGGAGAAGCGCTCGGGCCGCCGTGAAACGCTGGATTCAGCTAAAGGGGGCGAAAAAAAAATTGTTCTTTCTTTCCCCTCTCCCTCCCTCTCCCTCCCTCTCTCTCTCTCTCTCTCTCTCTCTCTCTCTCTCTCTCGCTCTGTGTGTGTGTGTGTGTGTGTCTCTCTCTCTCTCTCTTCCTAATTGGCAACTCTCTCTGACCTGTAGTTCTTTTGTCTCTGGCGTAAACACACCCCTCTCCAGATTACATTTATTTTCACATTTTAGAAAATAGCGGGATGGTGAAGAGGCCCAAGGACGGCAGACGCCTCTGAATGAAGGAAGCGAGCGCAGTAAATATTGGGAGCATAATAGCTCACTCATGCTGCCGAGTCCTTGAATAAAGTCCAAAAAATTGGAGACAGGAAGAAAAAAAAAAAACCTTCCAGCATTTTATTTGTGTACTTATTTATTTCCTGATTAAAATCACACCCGGCCAACAATAATAATAATAAACTCTCTTTATTATTCATTATTTTGGGAGTCAGCTGACGTCTGCCCGGAGGCGTGTTCGAGAGAAGAAAGAAGAAGAAAGTGAGACATGATGTGAAAGTAACTAACGTGTGATCTTTGTGCAGGTTTGTACAGAGGGACGTTTGATACTGGAGTTCGCCTTTGATGATCTGATGAGGATCAAGACGTGGCACTTTACCATCCGGCAGTACAGAGAGCTCATCCCGCGCAGCATCCTGGCCATGCACGTGAGTGACGTCACACACACACACACACACACACACATCAGGGAGGAGCCCATACAGTGATACAGTTCTAGTACGACTCGACTCTACTGGGTTTGGTATCAGTCACGTCGTTTTTTTTATTAGCAAAGCTCCTCCTCCTCAGCGTGAGCGGGGTCGTCGTAACACGGCAGCGTGAAACTGCCGTGACGTCGTTTTATACGAGACAAAAAGACGGCAGTTATTTTTCAGTGTAACATTGTGATTGTAACTCACGATCGGTGGATTTCAGCATTTTTTAGACGTTTCCTTTGCTAAATGTTGGAGATTAACGCACGTTTTTAGGATTTTTTAACTGATGTGCAGTTAATCAGCTCAGCTCGGTTAGGAACCTCACCAGAACAGGCTGAGATGTTACGATGTTAACAGAGGACTTAGTGTATTTTATATATTATAAGTGGCCTATGTAAATGTACATTAATCAAAATCCTCGATCACAGCTCTACCAGGCGCTGTCACTGATGGAAAGCACAAATAAAGACGAGTCGAGCCGCGTTCAAAGTCGTTAGTTTAGTGAAAAGATAAAAAAATATAAACTCTGATTCAATCCAAACACATGAATAACAAACAGTCGCTGCATTTTAGCTGAGTCATGTTATGGCTCTGCTTATCAGGGATATAAAGTAGCAAGAATTGTGCAGAAGTCACAAAATCTTTTCTTGTGTGAATTCAAGTGAATTTTGAACTGGGACATATTTCACAAATGTCACAACTTCAATCCGATTTTAAACATTTTTAAGTACTTTTTGCTCAGGTGTCTTTATATACTTTTATATTACATTTTTTTTCATCAGATTTCCTCAGTTGTGCTGAAAAAGAGGATATAAGACGCTCTATACTGCACATTCTTATAGCCTCTGTATAAACTGTATATGTTAAAACTGCTTAAAGGTCCAGTTTGGGAAGATTTAGGACAGTATTAGTATTAACATGTGGCACAAACATACAATTATAAGACTTTTTTTATTGTAAAAGCACCTGAACGTATGAATTGTTATCACATAATGAACCCTGAACATGCAACCACCCATAAATCCTACGCACTGTACCTTTAAATGACTGCGTCGCACTGATGTTGGTATCAGTAGATAGTGGAGGTTGTGACACACACACACACACACACACACACACACACACTTCTTGATTCTAACGAGGGTCTCTGCACTCTGCTGCCGACACACTTTTCTTTCCTCTGCTTCTTCTTCTTTCAGGAGCTGTTCATGAACACATGAATTTTAAACGCTAACAAAGCAGTTTGCAGGGGATTCTTTGCAAACCAATTTATTTGTAGACATCAAAGGCCGCGGAGGATAAAAAAAAAGAAAAAAGAAAAGGGGCTCTGGTCTGAAAAAAAGAGAGAAAAAGAAAGAAAAAACAAGGTCGAATGAATAATCTCCTTAATTCCACTAAGTGTAGCCCACGTTTAGTTTTCTGCTGTCTAATGATTTCAAACTGGACCAATTTTAATTAACGAGAGAAGGTGGACGATTATTCTGTTTGTGCCAAGTTCGAGAAGTTATACAAATATAATGTTTTTAAATCCTTTAAATCTTTTGCTCTCATGTGTTCATCGTCAGTATTTAACCTCTGTCACAGTGTGTGAGCACGAGCAGGGAGTCTGACTCCGCTACACTAGGTGGCGATAAAGCTCGTATAGATTCGATCTATGACGTCAAAACAACGTCAGCTTCAATTCACTTTAAAATATTACAATCTTTAGTGCTGACAGAGCATAAATTCAGTCGTTGTTGTTGCTGCTGTTGTCTTCTTCTCTGTTCTGGAATCTTCTATTATTTATGGTGCTAATCCCATGGGGGGGGTGACCATGCACGGAGCATGAAGAGCAGCTTTAATCAGATACAAATGTAAATACACAGCACAGCACGTGATTATCTGGGTGTGTTAATCCAACTTTGATACAATGCCTGCCGCACTAGCATGTCCAAGTTTTAGTCATTGAGTATTTTTAAAAAATACTTTGAACCGCTAAAACGTCTCTAATCTCCTAATTTCCTCCCACTGTCCAAATGTAGTTTGGTGATCAGATTAATTGTTGTGAATTGTATGAATGAATAGTTGTTTGTCTCATGTGTGTTTGGCTTTAACAAACACTAACTTATACAGTTCTAGTACGGCTCGACTCGGATCTACTCGGCACTGTGTCGGCCACTGATTGGTCAGAAAGTGTCGTCACTGGAAGAGTCGTGAGCGCGACGTCCGACACAAGAGTCAAAGCAAACAACGGCGAACTGTAGATGAATTAGTTAAAAAGACTAAACACAAGCGTTAATCTCCAACATTAGCAAAGGAAAATGTCTAAAAATCTCAGTATTTCACAGAGGAGTCTGGTGAAAGTCATGTGACCGGTCATGCAGGAAGTACTGAACTAATTGGTTTAATATCAACTGATTGTTATGATTCAGTTACACTGAAAACAACACTGGTTTGTGTGTTTTGTCGACGCATCGCGATGACTCCGCCCACACTGAGGAGGAGCTGCAGTGTCGAATAGAGCTAGTGATGGAACTTGGGGGAGGAGATTAACAAATATCCCACTGCACATAATTGAATTAAATTTAATTAAAGTTTTATTGACAAAAATTAGGTACAAACACATGAAACTTTCTTTTTACTTTGTAATGAGCAAACCCTGTTTCTTTAACTGCAGCTGGAAAAATATAACATGCATCCTCTCCCATTAGCTGGATAAATAAAAGTCACATTTATTTTTTCCCAGTGAAAGGTGAGCGGCAGATCTGACTTTACAGCTACTTTTTTCAATTCTGGGGCCAAATCTTCACATGAATTTTCGCTCGCCAGCAAATTGGGCCCTGTGGGTTTTCACACTAATTCCTAGAGAGTGGGATTCTGTGGGGTATTGAGGTTTCCAGGCCAGATCTGTGAGTTCACTGTGTTTGATCGTCGGCCGGATTAATGAAAGCACGTTCACACACGAGGGATTCAGAAGAGGGAAGTTGAAAAAATGCAGATCATGCTGCACCAGCGGAGGACCTCGGGATTTAAAGGAAAACATTCTACATTTTTATTGTTATTATTGTAAAAATCTGTGACTGCAGAGGGCATCAACATTATCTTAGTTAAGTTTAATCATAAATGATTTTAGGAAAAAAACAGGTGTAAAGATTGTAAAAAATTAAATTTCACATTATGATAAATTTACTGTATAACCTAAAAACTTTCAGCTCGACTACGACAAGAAAACGCATTTTCACATTTGTTGAAATATAACAAATTTGAATTCTATTAGTCTCTTTAGCAATTTAATGATTTACTGTGCAAACAATGTCTAATTGTATTTAGGATAGTTAATAATGTACAGTATTGTCAGTAAATGTGAAGCTATGACAGAGTTTAGTCATGTGATGTACATCACATGTAGGGCAGCAGCTCCTTTTCCCTTATCTTTAATAATATTTTGTATGGACTACATGTTTGTGGATATTCTACATGTGATCGTGTGCCGAAGTCAAAGAAACTTTTGCTTTAAATCAAATAAGAATCTGTAAAATACTAACTAAGGGAATTTTGCAGGAAACAAAACAAACGCAGAGCGAAACAATGCAAAAACACACAAAGAACAACAATATAAATACTCTACAGGAGCTGCTGTGCATCATTTCAACTGATGTGTGATCTGTGTCTCTCACCCCAACATCTGCTGCTGCTGCACCTCCTCCTCCTCCTCCTCCCTCCTCCTCCTCCTCCCTCCCAGCCACCCACACAGCAATGCATACAAATCCCTCTCACACACACACACACACACACACACACACACACACGGGTTTGCACAGCGATTCATGTGAGGACAACGTATTGCCGTCCACAGCCCTGTAACCACATTCCAAACTCAGCCCTAGACTCAACTAGTTCCTCAGACACAAGCTTCTGCCTCATTAGAACCAGGTTTTGGTCTACATGAGGTCTAAACTCATCCTCACATGGTCAGTATTTATGCCAGAACACACACACAGACACACACACACACAGGTTTGCACAGCTACTCATGTGAGGACAGTGCACTGGCCTCCAGTCATTTGGAAAGTCTGAACAAAACCTGATCTAGTTCCTCAGAAATTAGATTCTGCCTCATTAGAACCAGGTTTTGGTCTACATGAGGACTAAAACCAGGTCAGTTCTTATGCTAGAAACACACACACACACACACTCAAGGAGGTATTTCAGTTGGAACTTATTTACTGTATAACTTTAATGACATAATAATAATAATAATAATAACAATAATAATAATAATAATGTATTAATTGTCAGTATAACATGGTTTCACTGTCTCAGTATTGTATCTGTTATGAGTGTGATACCATGTTATTACTGTACATTAATGTAAGTTTACGTACAGACTTACAGACATTATCTTAAACTGTTAAACTGCTTAAACGTCTTATTTGGATGATTGACACGCACGTTAGATTCTGTTGTTCTGTTGTTGTTCGTGTGTGTGTGTGTGTGTGTGTTTTGTTGTGCTGCAGTGTGTTCTGTTGTTGTTTGTGTGTGTGTGTTTTGTTGTGCTGTAGTGTGTTCTGTTGTTGTTTGTGTGTGTGTGTGTGTGTTTTGTTGTGCTGCAGTGTGTTCTGTTGTTGTTTGTGTGTGTGTGTGTGTGTTTTGTTGTGCTGCAGTGTGTTCTGTTGTTGTTTGTGTGTGTGTGTGTGTTTTGTTGTGCTGCAGTGTGTTCTGTTGTTGTTTGTGTGTGTGTGTTTTGTTGTGCTGCAGTGTGTTCTGTTGTTGTTTGTGTGTGTGTGTGTGTGTGTTTTGTTGTGCTGCAGTGTGTTCTGTTGTTGTTTGTGTGTGTGTGTGTGTGTTTTGTTGTGCTGCAGTGTGTTCTGTTGTTGTTTGTGTGTGTGTGTGTGTGTGTTTTGTTGTGCTGCAGTGTGTTCTGTTGTTGTTTGTGTGTGTGTGTGTTTTGTTGTGCTGCAGTGTGTTCTGTTGTTGTTTGTGTGTGTGTGTGTGTGTGTTTTGTTGTGCTGCAGTGTGTTCTGTTGTTGTTTGTGTGTGTGTGTGTGTGTGTGTGTGTTTTGTTGTGCTGCAGTGTGTTCTGTTGTTGTTTGTGTGTGTGTGTGTGTGTGTGTGTGTGTGTGTTTTGTTGTGCTGCAGTGTGTTCTGTTGTTGTTGTGTGT
The DNA here is from genome assembly GCF_958295425.1 of Solea solea. Lineage (NCBI taxonomy): Eukaryota > Metazoa > Chordata > Actinopteri > Pleuronectiformes > Soleidae > Solea > Solea solea. Next base: position 25,416,390 of record NC_081147.1, read on the forward strand.
GTGTGTGTGTGTGTGTGTGTGTTTTGTTGTGCTGCAGTGTGTTCTGTTGTTGTTTGTGTGTGTGTGTGTGTGTGTTTGGCCTCTTGAACCGAGCGCCTGTGTCGTCCGTGGCACCATATGTGCCGCTGTTTACTTGCATCTCTACAAATTGTTGACACGTCTGCGGCGCCGACGCGGCCGAGACAAATTTCTGTACAGTGCGTTTAGACTAATTCTACTTGATGAGTGAAGTCATTCAGAGTTCGGTGTGAGGCGGCTGCCAATAATGCAGCCTCGCTCAGCTGTGCCGTCACTCACGCCGGTCTGCTGAAGGACTTTCTCTCTCACACACACACACACAGATGTGACTGGAGATAGAATTATGCATTTTTCATGAGGCGAGGAATGTAAGTGAGCTCACTGCTTCAGTTCAGTCTGGGCCATGTTTTGCTCTGTCAACACCTACAGCTTTTTCAGAATTTGACTGCTTATTCTTGGAGCAGCAAACAAGCTTAGTGAATAATCATGTGTCTATGTGGAGATTTTCATAATCAGATGACATCCTATAATTGGAATCTTGGCCTCTTTTTTTTTCAGTCGTTGTTCAAATTTAACATTATTTATTCTACTCTGCACAGAATTCTTGTATTTTTTTTTACTATTAATTGATTGTAGCCAACAACTGGGTTATGTTTTGAGATATGCATTAAAGTAGGTCCGTCCATCTTATAGCACTTTTTCCTCCACATGAGGGTCGCTAATAAGCTGCTAATCCCAGCTGACATAGGGTGAAATGCAAGGGGGGGGGGAATGGGGGGCAGATCGCCAGTCCATCACAGGGACAAACAACTATCCACTCTTACACTCACTTCAATTAAGAGTGACCAATTTTTAACTAATCCCCATATTAGTGGGAGGAAAGCCACACACACACACACACACAGGTAGAACATGCAAATTTGTTTCATAAATTCGATCAGTGTTTACCTCAAAATGTCTTGTTTTGTCCATTAAACACACATTTATTTCCAATCTAATCCACTTTATTTATAGGACACATTTAAAGTACAGTAACGTTAAAATAACAGTAAAATAAGCAAATAAACACAAACATCTCACATTCACGGAACAGCTCACACTGCGTCAAAGGCCAAGGAAGAAAAGGAGAAGTGAGTTGTACGACGAGTTAACTGAGAGTGTCTTAAGTCTGATGTTAATTGGCAACTCATTCCACGGGAGTTCGGGAGCCATGGTGGTGAAAGTCCGGTCTCCCCTGAGCTTCAGCCTAGTTTTTGGGATCTGATCATCAGATCTGAGAGAGCGTGATGGAGCCTGAAGGAAGACCGAGCCGTTCTGTGTTATACAGAGCAAAGAGTAATAATGAAAAATCCAAATAATGAAAACAACAGTTAATCAATTGTCAAAATAGTCGGTGATTCATTTACAAGTCGATTAATAATCAATTCATCGTGGAAGTTGCATGTTGCAGCCCACTCCTCCCTTCCAAATGTAGCTGAGCATGTTTGGTTTGTCCCTCGTGGGCCACTGTACTCTGTAGAGCTGAGCCCGACGTTCATTCTGGAGTCAGAAAAACAACATTTTATACAATCAGGTGATTTTAAGTTTTGTTATTTTACAAACTGGACCTTTAACATTAACACAAAGTAGAAATGACACAATAATAAAAAATCTGAGCGGCATCTGCACATGTCTCTGTCGCTGCTTCACCACAAACATCATCATCATCATCATCATCATCATCATCATCACACTCAGTCGAGATGAGGAATTACAGTGTGTGGAATTTTAAATGGGATGACAAAGTAATATTGATTAATTAGCCCACAGTTTGACAGTAGCGTGAAATGAAGGCCAGCAAACGCTTCCATTCAGATTAATAGCAACTGCAATAACAACGTTAACTAGTTTGCGTTCATGACCGGAGGCTGCGACTGTGTCGATTGTGCAGAACCGTCCACCAACCACAATTAGCCTAATTGCCTATAGACCAGTTTTTGTAAAAAAAATAAAGTCAAATGGTATTCTGCAGGATGCAACCTTGTGATGACGTGTGTATTATTTATTTCTTTATTTTTGCTTTAATATGTGACATTTTCTTCATTTTCATTTCCTCTGCTGCTGACGTTACAGGCACAAGACCCTCAGGTGCTGGAACAACTGTCCAAAAACATCACTCGCATGGGTTTGACCAACTTCACCCTCAACTACCTCAGGGTAAACACTCCCGTGTGTGTGTCTGTGTGTGTCTGTGTGTGTCTGTGTGTGTGTCTGTGTTCCCTCCTCACACTGAAGACACACAGAGGAACAATTCTTGTCCATTTTTAAGTGCGTTGATTCACGTTCCTCGTGTGTTTCATCGCGCTGATGCTTATGTGTCTAGACAGCACGTGTTTGTGTGTTTGTGTGTTTGTGTGTTTGTATCATGTACACACACGGACGTCTTAAAGTCAAACTTTTAAAATGTTTGAATGTGTTTTGAGTTTTTACTTGCGTTGCCTTTATTTTTAGATTTGTTTTCCTTTATTTAAAGTCACGTCGTGACTCGTGCAGGGATTGAAAAACCTTTTATGACTCTTAAAGCGTTTGGGAAAAACCTGGTGTATAATTTCAAAACAACAAATGAGCACTTATTCCTCCTTTACTCTCTGCTCACACACACACACATATGTATATATATATATATATATACATATGTGTGTTTTTGTACCTGACCGCAGCGGCACAGTTTACGGGAATGCGAAGCGTAAGCTGTCTGAATACATTGGTGATTATTTTACAGGCTTTTATTTGTGTTTTTCTTTTTCTTTTTTTTCCCGACGCCACAGTTGACTGACAGCTCCGCTCTCCTAACGGGAGAACAAGAGCGAGCGGGAGAGAGAGAGAGAGTGAGAGAGAGAGAGAGAGAGAGACGGAGAGAGAGAAGAATTAATTGGATACAGAAAATTAGCATAACATTAATGAACGCTCCCTGTTGAGACTCATAATTGTGAAATGGCGCTCGAATCGGGGAACGGCACCTCGGCTGCTTATAATAACTGAGTGAAGAAAGACACAGAGAGAGAGAGAGAGAGCGAGGGAGGGAGGGAGGGAGGGAGGGCTGCTTTTTGTTTCCCTGTAACAATGATTTTTCTCCACAGAAACTCAAATGAAGAAGAAAAAAATAACACATAATTCAAGTATCTGTAATTACACGCCTCAGATTTAGCCTGTGTTCATTCTTGATTTCAGAGACGGTTATGGAAAAAAAGATTGTTGTTTATTTGAATGTAAAGTTGCACGGTCTCTGTGGTCTGATGTGGAAAGAAGACGTTTCCAAAACACGACGTGGTTTCGTGTAAAAATGCCACAAACGTGAACCTCGTTCTGAGGTTTGTTTTCGTTTCACTGAACGATTTCAGGATTTTTCTCACCGCAAACATTGATTTGTAATATGATTTTTTTAAGTCGATAAAGTAACAAACTGAGATTACTGACTGCTCTTTTTTCTAATGCAAAGACGAGAACTTGATTGCAAAGATATCAGAAGCTGTGAAGTAAAGTAATTCAAGAAAAGAATATGGAATCGCAGACATTTAAATTAGAGCTGCATTTTCATCATCGATGATTCTCTTGATATATTTTATTATGTGTTTGTCAAATCTGGAAATGATGATGTTCTCGAATGTCTTGGATTTGAATGATTTCTTTGTTTTATGGCGCAAAGAAAGAAAGAAAATATTCACATTCAAGAAAGTGAAACAATCAGAAATCTTTTTTTAATCCTAAAAAAAGCTTCAAACCGATTCATCGATTATCAAAGTAATCGTCATCGACAAGTAATTGTTTCAGCTCTAATTTAAATATGTAATAAAGACAAGAAAGTATAAATCCTGTATAACTTATAGCAATTTTACCACAACTGAAGGCTGAGTTTTCACTGCGCCCTTTAAAAAGCAGATTTTAACCTTTAAAGATTTAAAGATTACAGTAAGAACACACGTTTCTCTTTCTTTGCTTTTACTTACAAAAGTCAAAAGAAATAGATTCATAATAATAAAGATAATAATAATAATAATTATAATAAAAGAACACACAATAAGGACAGTAGGAAAAGAATTCTAATGATAAATATTGCTTTTAAACATGAAACTACTGCTTCTCATGTGCAGTTGTTCTTGTGAAAGCTGTCACACAGTCTGTGAACGATACTTTCCTGCGTGTTGTTATCACAGTAAACTACACCCTCACATTTCCTCACATTAATCTGCCACTAATGGCCTTTTTTCTCCCAGCGTTTATCAGTCTTTCCAAAAGAGACGGACAGTTTCCTGGTCACCAGGTTACAACCGGCCTTTCTCTCTCTCTCCCTCTCTGGTTTTCTCTCGCCGTGTTTGAGCCTCTCCACGTATCGGAGCTGCCGGCTTCCTACGATTCAGCCTGAAAATAGCCCTTGTTTTCAGGCAGAGAGCCAGCGCTTGTTGGCTGAGCCGTGCAGGGATATTACAGAGTCAGGCAGGGAACAATCAGAGGAGAACATGGGATTAGTCTGTCGCAGGGATGTTCACTTTACCTCCAGCTGCGTGGCATCAAAAACACGCGGGGGAGGAGCGGCACGTCACGTGACCGCGTTTCCGTACGTCGAGACGAGAGTCTGACGAACACATATCAATCATGTTTAAAGAAAGCGGGGATTTTGTTGCAGGTGTTGTGAGTTGATGAGCTCGCTGATTAGACCTGACATCACAACCGTGGAGGTGTTGAGACACTGAAGGTCAGAGGAGATCATTCGTGATGAATGATTAACGCCGTTCCTTTTCCTCGCACCATCAAAGTGCCCTTGAGCAAGTCGCAGGTTTGACCTTACAGGGAAACGGAGACGTGAATAAAAAGTGAAACGTACGTAAATAATAACAAAGTATGAAGCTACGTCGGTCCCGTATCAGAATCAGAATCAGAATACTTTAAAGACTCAACAGCATCGTTTATTTCCTCATATTATATATTATACTATATTTTCATTTTCACTCAATGTGTCCATTCATTCTTTCATTTTTGGATAAATAATGTATTTTTAAATGTCTTTTCTTGCCAAAAACCTAAAAATCTCAATATTTTCTCTTTGAAGAGCAGACATATTTCTGTTTTAAACACTTAAGTCGACTGTAGACATATTTCCAAACAATCCAGTTTATCGTCTAATTGTTGTTTTACTGAATTTGTGGTTCCCAAAGACTGGGTCAGGACCCACAGACGGGTTGGAGGGTGAGTTTTTTTTGGCTCCCCCAAATTATTTTGCTGAATTTATCCAACTATTTTACCCATAAAAATGCTAAAATTAATTTGTAATTCATTTACCAAAACAGCTCAAAGAAGTGACTTGTTTACCAATTCAAACATGTTTGAGGTTTTGCAGAATTGACTGTAAATTTGTCACTATTTCAGGCACAAATTTGCTTTTGTCGTTTTTCTTGACATTCTACAAGCTATTTATTTGCTTGTTTGAATTAGAAAACTGTTGCTTCTCTTTTCCTAGATTTTTATTTCAGTCTGGAAATTTATACCAGTGAATAATCACTTTAAAATTAGAATTGGTATTTATTGCCAATTATTTATTTTGGTGCATTTCACTAGAATCACTTGTTGTGTTAATATTACGCATAAATCTGCATTCGTTAACCAACGTCTTAGCCTTAATTATGCCTCAGCGTAGGAAGTAAACCAGGGAAAGTGAAACAATCTTCAGTCTCACCACTAGATGTCACTCATTCTTACACACTGGACCTTTAAGAGAGAGCGACAGTTTACAATATCACCTCTAAAATACAAGACAATATTATGATTATTATTGTATTGTCACATAACGATACACTCATAAAAGAGAATGTAGCGCTAGAGCACAGCAGAACTTTCTCCTGTTGGAGGTTCAGACCAGACCAGACCAGAACAGACCAGACCAGACCAGACCAGACTGCCTGGTGTTGTCTTGTTATTGCAGATGGACACTGATTGTCCAAACTTGACCGCACCGGTGTTGGACGCACATGGGATGATTGCTGCATGTTGACTGAGGCCGAGCTGACCGGCGTGCAATGTTATCCAGATGTTATCTGGATAAGCTAAACCTGACGTATTAAAGATGACAGCCTGACCCCGGGTTCCTCTCACTGCAGATCAGCAGAGATTTACAGTTTTCTCCAGACTGAATATTGAGCTTAAGGTCTTTTAGCTGGAGAATATTGTCGGAGCGTGGTGTAGGAATGTGTGTTTGTCGACAGAAAAGAAAAAAAAACACCGACAAACGAGCATGTGTGTGTGTGTGTGTGTGTGTGTGTGTGTGTGTGTGTGCGCGCGCTCGTACGTGTGTCATTCACATTTTCATTGTGAGTTGTAAACAGCTCGACAAAGGCTGCTCATATTAAAATGTATCATCCTGCCCATCTCCCTCTCTCTCTATCTGTCTCCTTGTCCTTCGATCTCAAGCACTTGACAATAAACCTGTTTTTTTTTTAAAAAAGGTTCTTTATTAGCGAGCGTCTTTAAAAAAAAACAGATTTACTGCACAGCTGATCACTCAAAGTCAGTCTGCGGTGATTAATTAAGCAACAAATTCAGTTTTTTTATGGCCCTTGTTCCTGTTCTCTCATCAGATATTTAATAAATCGGCTTTAATTGAGTGTGCGTGTGTTGTTTTCTCTGTGTGTGTGTGTTTTCAGTTGTGTGTCATCTTGGAGCCCATGCAGGAGCTCATGTCGAGGCACAAGACCTACAACCTCAGCCCGCGGGACTGTCTCAAGACATGCCTGTTCCAAAAATGGCAGAGAATGGTCGCTCCACCAGGTAACGACCCACTGCCCCCTGCTGAGAGCTTGCGGTTTTACCACCGTCTGATTCCAAAAATGCAAGAAATGTTTCCTTCTTTTTTGTTGTGGAACCCAAATCTCGTCTGGAACAAGAGCTTTTATGTTTTCTTGTTTTTTTTTTCCCCCTTTCAGCAAAGATAACACCAGATTCATTTCTCTTTTGCTTTTCTGCAAACCCTGGAAACATTACAGCGAAAAGTTTCAATGTGACATTTTGGCAAAATTGGCAAATGTGTGTCATCTCAAAAATGTTCAAAGTGACACAGTATTTGAAGCCAAATTCAAACTGGGATTCTTATTTTGATTCTACATTTTTCTCTATAATAATGCCAGTTTTTTTTCTTTTTTAAGCTGATATGTTTTCTCTTTTCCACCTAATCTGATAAAAAAGAAGTATTTTCAATCAAAGTAACGCACAAACCTTAATTTTATCTTTGTTTTCATAATTCACCATTACACGTCTTAATCCTTTAATGAATGCACTTTGAGGTGAATTGGGTTTTTTTTGCGTCTCAAGTGTAAACCTGGCAGAATTTAAGGGGCCTCTCAGCCTTTTATGATTGATGTTTTAAGGGCAGTTTCTGAAAAGTAGCAGGGCTTAAATTGGCTGTGTGGTCTTAAGCTGGAGGAGAGAAAGAATAAGCTGAGATTTTTTTGGACACATTGGAGTGGCTGCAAATTACTGCAATGCTTAGCGAGCCGTGACGAGATGTCTTTAAAAACCAACACCAGTCAAAAAGCCTTTGACTCAGACCTGTGTAACTTTAATTAAGGGTGCCGGGTGTAATCAAACTAGTAGATCCAGGCCCCCCCCCCCCCCCGACCAGCAGCAGCTCCCCAGTGTCAATGACGTTCTTCAAAAGAAAAGGAAAAAAAATCAGAGCAGAGACGAAGACGAAGGAGGAAAAAAGAAAGAAAGCATTTTATGAATATAAATCTGAGTTTAGAGAAAAGGCCTCTTGTGCTGATGCTGAGGAAATCACAGCTGGATATGAAGCGGTTTAAGGGAGATGCAGTTTCATATTTAGATTGAATTGTTTTGTTTTTTGTTTGCCTCTCTGCGCTCACTTAATCTTTAATCTTTAATCTAGTGTTTGTTTGGTCCATAAATGTCAGGAAATCTTAAAAAAATGTTGATTGGTGTTTCTCAAACGTTCTCGAATGTGTTGTTTGAAACCAAAGCAAAAATAATTCAGTTTTAATGATTCTTTGTTACGGAAGAGTTTTAGGGCCACATGTAAAAAAATTTAAGAAAATTGAAAGAAAAATAATTAAATAGCCTGAATTCTGAGATTTAAGTCAGAATCCTGATTTTTTTTCTTAAATCTCAGAATTCTCACTTTTTCTTTAATCTCAGAATTCTGACTTTTTCTTTAATCTTAGAATTTTGACTATTTCTCTAATCTCAAAATTCTGACTTTTTCTTTAATCTCAGAATTCTGACTTTTTCTTTAATCTTAGAATTTGACTATTTCTCTAATCTCAAAATTCTGACTTTTTCTTTAATCTCAGAATTCTGACTTTTTCTTTAATCTCAGAATTTTAACTGTTTCTCTAATCTCAGAATTCTGACTTTTTTCTTTAATCTCAGAATTCTGACTTTTTCTTTAATCTCAGAATTCTGACTTTTTCTTTAATCTTAGAATTGACTTTTTCTCAGTTAAATTCACATTTAAGATCCAGAAAACACTCTTAATCACGGTTAATCTGGCCGCAGATCTAAACTCTGTAGGGTTAAACGATATTTGGATATTTGGACGTCCCCAGTTTCTCCTTCTTCTCACAGGTCGCTAGCTGTCACATGTCTAGTCTGACACAACATTAGCTCAATTCCTTTTTTCAGTTTTGCTGGATTTGCAGTTTTTCCTTGTCGCTAGCGTGTGTCCCCCCCCCCCCCGCCAACCCGGCCCCCTCCGTTTTCCTGCAATTCTTCTCCAGCTGGAAAGTGGTTGGGATTGTGCCAGGAAGGAAGCCACAGGCGCATTTATGCTCTGATAAGTCCTGGTGGTGGAAATGGAAGAGATTTAAAGTGCGTCACCGGTCCAGCGTCCAAGGAAACCAGTTGGATAACAGAAGTGATTGTTTCTGACAATAGGCCTCACACTCACGTCTGTCAAAGTCAGGAATGAAAAAAAAGGATAGATGCTGATAAACAACAAAAAAAAATCCCCCTTATTGTTTTGGGCTGTGATTTATAGTTTGAGTTTTGTTTGTATCGTGAGTCACCGCTCGCTCTAACTGAATATGAAAGCATCTCCCTCGCTGTGATTAGTAAGAATCTCTAAATATCTATTTCATTTTCAGGCGACTGTTTGAAAAAGATCACAGCCGCGTTTTCTTGTCTCACTTGAGATTAAAACAAAATGAATAAGGAATGTTTTTTTTACCAAATGTTGGCAGAATTTGGCTCATAAATTATTCACCACATAAATTCCTTAAAAGAGAAAAATACTAGAAACTGAGATCTCTATTAACCCGTGTCATCATTTCATATCTGTTTTATTCTTTTTTTAATAATAATAATGATTTCACTCATGGTTTAATTGCACCTTTAGGAATTAGGCGTAGCTCCTAATTGGAAAAAACATCTCTCTTACTGTAGCATAAATTTCTTCCGCATGTGAGTTAAGTTATTTCCTCTGTTGTCGTCTCTGGTCCTGTGCTGCCTTCACGTGCAATCGGAAAAAACACGATACTACGTTACGTTTGAGTGCTTTTGTTATTTTATAGACTAGACGACAACCGTGGCTACATTTTGATGTAAAAATGTTCAGTGTAGGTTGGAAATTGTGGGCAGAAAAAGAGTTTTAGAGATTTTTGTGATTATTTTCATGGACCTCAGCTAAACAGTCATTATAAAATCTGAAAAAGTATGAAACTTAAACTGTGATCGCGTAAAAACCGTAATAGGTATGGATACTTTGATTTAGGTGAACAAAGTCTCAAGTCTTGTGACGTGTTTAAAGTTCCAACCATGTCGCTACGTTAAATTATGACGACACTGTGAGGCTCCAAAGAGGGCGGGGTTGAACTCGTTTTTTTTTTTAACAATAACAATAGATGCTTGCTTTGCATTGCTAAGCAGGCACTCTAATAAGCACTGTAGTATTTTAAAAAGACCAAAATAATAATTTCTGTTCATGCCCAATCTTGACTTACTCTCTGCCATCTTGAAAGGTCAAAGGTTATCTTTTTTTGCATGTCAGGAACTCATATTAACCATAATTCCAAGAGCACGTGAAGGCAGCATTATTCTGTTCTACATTGCTTTAAAAAAAAAAAAAAAAACCTGGATTAGATTAAATTGACTTTGGCTCCGGTTTCAGCTGGACACCCACAGAACTTCAAAACGGAAATATTTCCCACAAATCACAAAAAAGGTATCTTTATCTTCTCTCTTACACCATGTCACTGTCTTCTGGATCTATCATGGATACTCAACTGCATGCTGAGAACAACAACTAGTACTAACTGACAAAAACTGCTAATACAGTCTGTGTCATGTAAATGCATGTGAAGACAAATGTTGTCCAACTGAGTTTACGTGGTCTCACTCTGCAAATAAGAGCAGCAAATGTGCAAGAATGGACGCCGCAGCCTCAGCCGCAGCCTCAGCTTCAGCCTCAGCCGCAGCCGAGTCGCTTTAATAATCTGCCTCGTGCCATCGAGGAACACACGGCAATTGCTGCCGAGCTGAAATCGTTAATTGCGGCGGGCAATCGCGGGTCCATTGTTGAACATTTATGCAAATGAAACAGGGGCTTGTTTCTTACCCGTGCATGTCTGTGGGGAGATGTTAACGCTTGTGCGGTTTCACCTCTGCACAAAACAAAAGCATGGATCACTGTGAACTCGCTGTGTGAACTCGCCGGTGTTACTTATGTGTCTGTGTTTGTGCGTCTGTGTCTGTGTACGAGGGCTGTCATGGTTTATGCCGCGTGTCATCCCTACGAACTATAGTCGTGTCCCTCGTTCACACGCTGACAAAACACGTCCCAACATTATTTATTATTCTGACTCTTACTATAAGTCACGCGAGGTTAAACACTGTGATTTAACAGCTAAGCTTTGTAAACCTTTTCCGAAATCAACTCCACAACACTCTTGTGTCCCTCACAGGGAAGGATTAGCTTTTTTTAATCCATCCATTTTCACAGAAGAACAACAAAACACCAACGTTGACATTAGCCAGCACTCACAGCGCCCTCTGCTGCACCACATGGTAATTGCCTCAGAAGGTCTGATGTGCTTTTAGGGCCTGAGGATTTTCAAATGTGACCACAGATTAGACGATCCGATTAAACGCAGGAATCACACACTCGGACGATTCCGGGGAGGAGATTCGGGGTTCTCACAGAATCTCGCGTGATTTAACGTGACTTCAGAATACAAACAGACGTCGTCAGTCAATAGCTATATTGTGTGAGAAATGCCAAGAAAATGGCTGAGAACGGAGACGCAATAAACTCGGCTTGTACAAGTTACGGTTCTAAACAGAAGTAGGCAACATCCGCTGTTTCCCGGTCGGTTATGCGGGCTTCTACTCACGCTGATGACGTTAAAATCGCGTCTGTTAATCCCTCAATCTACAAGATAATTTGGCCACATAATCTTCTCAAATCAGCCAAAATCTGGCCCAATTATCCTCTACTGTGGGGGAAATTCAGGTGACAAAGTGACAGCCCTACTGCACATCGGTGTCTTCACACGTCCAAGCCTCCGCTAGCATGACCTCCGCCGCACACCGTGTCCCAATCTGTATGCATAATGCTCTTGGCATTGCCTCTGTTTGTGTTTGCTGGTCGCGCCAAAGCTGAGCCTGCCCGACAGACGACCACGAAGAGGAGGAAACGGAAGAACTCGGCCAGCAGCGCCAACAGCAGCGTGGGCACGGCTGCCAGCAAGAAGCGCAGCCCCGCCACCAACTTCAGCCTCTCCAGTCAGGTACCTGTAAGCATCAGCTCCACTCCTGGTTTGCCTCTATCTTTTTTCCCTCTCTCTGTGTCTCTGCACACACACATGAATTTCCTAATGGTTCTGCAGCTAATGGCTTCAATTTATTTGCAAAGTCAAACGTCTCTTCGCTGTGAGACAGACGAAAGCTCCGGGGACGAGTTTGAGAACACGAAAGACAGAAAACAGAAGAAAGCAGCGATCATAAAAAGTGACACAACTGACGTTAAAATCATCAAAGCAGCAAATAGCACAAGAGCTAAGTTTATAAATAACAAGTAGTAAAAAAGGTGAGGAACATTTGTTCTTCGTGTTGCTTTGTTCTAGGTTAAATTCCCTTAAATGATCAGAGTGTTTACAGCAGGGCTCTCACACTCAAACTACCTGGGGGCCAACGAGGGTCCAGTTTATCCAAATTTCAAAGTTTGTTATATTAAGAACGATACACAGATCCCAATAAAAAACATATTTATGATGCAAATAACATTAAATACATTTAAAAGTGTCATTCATATAACCTTAGGTATTATTATCATAAAAAATATTACTCACTGACAATAGCTAACATGTTCAAAATCTACAGTACGTTTGTTAAAAGCCATAAATTCATAATACTTCTGTCTAAATTCACAATACTTTAGTTTCTTTTACACCCTACCGTTTTTATGCACTTTACAGTTCACAGTTTACTACATATTTATTATTCATTACATCCCTTATCCTTAGGTTATAATTGAATTCTTTGTATACTGTGTTGCTGCTTCTGCTACACTCTAATCTCCCTGTTTGGATTCATAAATTACATCTATTCTATTCTATTTAATCATATTTAGTATTATATTCTGTATCCTGTAAGGGTCGTGGGACAGTTATTTTTTTTTATCACATCTTTATATTAAGTGGCCGAGTGTGGGGCCACATGTGGCCCGCGTGCCGCAGCTTTGACCCCAGTGCTCAGCCAAGTGGCCATCGCCTCGAGGGTTAGAGGAAAAAAAAAGTGCTCTTTCTCAGACACCACACTTTTTTAAAAAAGCCCTTGAGCCAGGCACTGAACTCGCAGCAGCTCACTGGAATCGCACTCGGCAGGATTTTAGATTTTAACACCAGCTTCTCCACAAATGACACAAGTGAGCGACTTTATTTATATTTGCCCAAACGAGACAAAAGCTCGATTTAAACGTTCACGTGGTCAAAGAAAATGCACATTTATGTCAGTTTCCGTCCACTGCGCTCACTTTAAGTTAAATTAAATCCACAGTCGGTTACTGTACATGCACAGGTCAAGTTCAAGCTCAAGTTTATTCATAAAGCACATTTAAAAACAACCTACGTTCACCAAATCACCTGATCAAATTAGTAAGTACAGCATTACAAACAACAGACATAACATCATCAATAATAAAAGGGAGGGACAGTGTTAATTGCAACCTAATTAGGATGAGAATAAATGAATAAATAAATAGATAATACCAACAATTAAGTCATTTAATGAACTTTGTTTCTAAAGCGCTTAACAAAATAAAAGCATGACACACACAGCATTAATGAAACATGAACCAAAGCATGAAAATACTGAAAAGAATCTACAGAGAAGATTCAAAGTAACAAAAACATAAATCAAGGACATTTATGTTCTTGTTTCAGTCTAATATTTGTTATTGTTTGTTTGTTGTTGTCATGTCAGTCACGTCTTTCCTTAAACTTCATTCCCTTCTTTATTCACTGAATCTGTTCCCCGCTGCTCTCGCAGTTCATTTGCATCATGCAGGTTTTTTTTACTGTGTTTTTATTATCCTGTGTTTATATTCAGAGTTTGAACGTCTGATTTGGAAAACACTTGACACAGTTTTGAGGTTAAGCAGCCGCTGAAACGGCCCAGTGTCACGCCACATGTCGTCCCCGCCCCTCGAGGATTCTGTGCCACAGAGTCGAGTCTTAGTCCGTACTCTTTCTCATTATACATATATATAATACTGTATTTATACATATTTATACATATATATATGTATATATATATATATATATATATATATATACATATATATGTATAATTACAAAACTACAAAGTGATTACACGGTGGCAGCAGCAGCAAGCATTTAGTGAGTGGACTGCATGTCTGTTTGCAGAAATGATGACATTTGAGAGGTTTCTTGAATGCTCCTCTTAGCTCAACACACTCTAGATCCCTGGTTCTCAAACTGTGGCACATGTACCACCAGTGGTACGCAAGCTTCTCCCTCTGGTACTTCAGAAATACTGTTGTACTGTGTGTAGAAAATGAAACAAATATCAAAAAAAATATGTAGAATAATTAGAGTAGCCTTAATTTAATCTAATCTCATTGCACCAGTGTGTGAAGTATAATGTGAGGAAGAGTCTGTAGCTGACTTTTCTCGCCCTATTTACCACCACTGTATTTTATTTTTGAACGTTTAACGGCGATAACCATTATAACATTATGTTGTTCTAATGGTTTTTTTTTTTTTAAATGTAATGATGTCATTGTTACGAGAACGTCTTTTGTGAACTCTTCCTCCTCGGGTGTGTGTTAAATTAAAGTGACGGCCGACGCTCAAGGTTCCCGTCACTGTCACCGTGAACGTGTCGACACAAGTGTGAAAATGTGTTAGTTACTCAGAGTTTAATAAAAAAAGAAAAAAAAAAAAGTTTCCTGTGATAGAAAACATGCCATTATTAGGAGGTATTTTAGGATATGGACTGAAGGGTCACACATGTGCACATATTATGGCACAAACCAGATTTTCCTGGCATTTTTGGCAGTAATTATAAATAATCTACAGCTCCCGTCTACACACACACACGGTCTGTAATGTCCCTCGTAGTCACCTGTCCTGTCACCTTTTGTGATTTTCTGCCCTCACTCTATTCGTTTACCCATTTCTCTCCATCACACATACACACACACACACACACACGCGTTCAGCATGTGCATTTCAGTTGTTTTCTCTCAGTTTGGCTCAGCTCCAGCTCTCATTATCACCGATATCTGTATACACCCTCCACCCCCAGCCCAGCCCTCCTTCACATGCACAGAATATACCCCCCCCCCCGACACCACACACACACACACACACACAGACCAGCCGTGGCACTCACGCCTTGCATTCACACGCCTCTTAAAGACTGGCAGCGTGTCTGCTTACATGCTGGTTACATATGTTGCGCGCCTGCTGTCTTTGTCTGAGAAGTTGTTCGTTTGTGGCTGAGCACGAGGCTACGTGAGCCCAATGACAATCAGGAGTGGACCCTTACAGGGGAGGGGGGCAGAGGAGGAGTGGGTGAAGGAAGGTGGGAGGGAGGGTGTTGAGGGGAGGAGGGCGTGGATAGAATGATCAACACTGACCTCTAGTGGTTTGAGTGAAGTGTTCAGAGTGTGTTGTTCCTGTGAGCACGTGGGCCTCGCAGCAGTGTCAGTCACTCAGTGGGTGCAGACAGACAGACAGACATACAGACAGACAGACAGACAGACAGACAGACAGATGCATCATTGGAGGAAACAGTCAGGTTGTTACATGTGTTTTTAAGTCTCGCATTTAAACATTTCTGTCCTTTTAAACTCTTTAAACTTTAAATACGCCCTTAAAAACAACCATGTCTGTGTTCGGCTACTGTAGAAAACACATTTTTGGACGTTAAATAAGTGTCAACTTGTAAAATAAATCAACACTTTTTTTCATTTTACTATTGATAAGCACAGATAAAATTTCTCATTTTTTTATTTTATAGTTGCTGGTAAACTGGTTCTCAGGAGAATGTTTATGGAACATCAAGGAACTTAAAGGATTACGCTGATTTTTTTCTTATTGAACCATGAAAAGGCAAAAATCTTGCATTGGTAAGATGAGGTGAGATAAGATAAGAGAACATAAGGTAAAGTAAGATTTTTATATTAAACTCCCATCAGGGGGAAATTCATTAAGTGGCATTTATTATTATTATTATTATTATTATTATTAAGTGGCAGCTACATTCTCTGTCATATTATTGTCCCTTTCTATATTTCTATCTACAGAGCCACTTTTTAAACACATTATAAATCAAGAGAAAAGAGCAACTTATTCACAGACATATCTGAAACATCTGATATTATCATTTTTAACTGGTAATCAAAAAGTTTTTCAACAGATGTTTGGTGAATTAATTAAAACTTTAATTTTATCTGAGTTAGTTAAAAAAAACATGCACATCAATGTGAACTTAATTTGTTTGGGGACCCCCAAAAAACTCTGGCGACCCATCTGCGGGTCCCAACCCAGTCTTTGGGAACCAAGTGCTAATCCCTGCTTAATTAATGAGTAAGTAAATAAATGAGTAAATGGCTGAAACCACAGTGAGTGGAGAGGAGAGCGAGGTGTTCACCGCTGCACCGGCATCCATTCACAGCCTCGCCACTTAGCTTAGCACAAAGGCTAACTCCTAACGAGATGAGTAGACGAGTAGACAGCATTAATTAGCTCACAATTAGCGCTCCCCACAGTCTCTGACTCACCGCCAGCTGTGGTTGCCAGAGAGATTTTTTTTAATTTGTTTTATTTTTTGGGGACCCAGAATTGGCCAGAGGTAGGTTGTGAGGAGGTTGTCAGGAGGTTGTGAGGAGGTTGTCAGGCGTCCTCACACAGGAACAGATGGTGAACGCGAGGCTTGTTGGCAATCAGCACGTTTTTAGCTAATGACTCAATTAGCTATGCAAATTGACAAATCAGTGTGGATATTGTCATTTAGTTGAAAAGCTCACCTAAATTAATTAGCCTGATTAAGGCATAGTGGGGTGTGGAAGTGGTCGCTGAGGGGGTTTTTGGGGGAGTGGCTTGAATAAATACAGAAGCTGCTTCTAGCCCCCCCATTGGTGGTCTTTATCACAGTGTGTGTGTGTGTGTGTGAGTGTTGTTTGTTTGTTTGTTTACATCCTTGTGTGTTTTGAGTGATCAAATCTGGGTTAGCGTGTCTAAATTTGACGAATACTGTTATACTTTCTTTAAAGGGAGCGTTTTCACACATTAAAATCATTGCGACGCTTTCAAATAGCACTTTTCACAATTAACACTTTTTAAGAAGCAAATAAAGTATCGATTTAATCATTCAGAAATATTGTATTTTATTCTTTGAAAATACATGTGTTCTTTGCGACGTTTTTTGTTTGTTTGTGGGCGGGCCTTAGGAAGCTGCTTGCTGATTGGCTACTGAGTTTTAGTGTGTGTGTGTGTGTGTGTGTGTGTGTGATCTCCCGAGCCAGGCATCGTTGACACACCTGACCAGCGAAGCGTGCGCTCCATTTAACTGCGGCTAATATGTAACGTACTAGTGAACTGTCTTCAGTAGTTAGCTGTGAGTCACTGGACTGAACTCAAACTAGTCCACTCCACTACAGCAGAACCTTCTTCACTGACTGATGCTTTAAACAGCGTTCCCACACGTCCTGGAAAACCTGGGAAACGATTGACCAATTTAGCAGTCATGGAAAACATAGGTAATATATTAGAAACGCTTAAGTTCTCCTTAACACTCAGAGCATTCCTGCTACACAGTGTTTCCATTTGACTTTATCGCTACATTTAGCGACTTTTCAGACTCTGTGAAGGACTTAAGTGTAGACAGAGACAAAACTAGTGACCTTCAGTTGAAGAGTGTTGCTAGTGTTGGTCTGTGACATAGACTGTGCGGTATATATATATACATATACAGTATATGTATATATATACTATATACTGTATTGTATATATACATATAAATATACAGTATACATATATACTGTATATGTACAGTATATATATACTATATACTGTATTGTATATACATATAAATATACAGTATACATATATACATACATATACAGTATATATATATACATATACAGTATATGTATATATATTCTATATACTGTATTGTATATATACATATAAATATACAGTATACATATATACTGTATATGTACAGTATATATATACTATATACTGTATTGTATATACATATAAATATACAGTATACATATATATACATACATATACAGTATATGTATATATATGCTATATACTGTATTGTATATATACATATAAATATACAGTATACATACATATATATATACTGTATATGTACAGTATATATATACTATATACTGTATTGTATATATACATATAAATATACAGTATACATATATATACATACATATAGAGTATATGTATATATATGCTATATACTGTATTGTATATATACATATAAATATACAGTATACATACATATATATATACTGTATATGTACAGTATATATATACTATATACTGTATTGTATATATACATATAAATATACAGTATACATATATATACATACATATACAGTATATGTATATATATGCTATATACTGTATTGTATATATACATATAAATATACAGTATACATATATATATATATTGTATATGTATATATATATATATATATATACATATACACTAGCTTGCCATAGTTATGTTTGACGTTACATTATGTTATGTGATGAATTGTTTAGTTTTGTACATTTTGTTACAGGAAAATGTGTACAAATAAAAAAAAGTAGTAAATGATGTACAACAGACTCACATTTAAATATATATATATATACAAGGAAAAACATATAGGTATTCACTTAATTCACGTCAATAATCTCACCGTGCGAGGAATTCCTCCCGATTTACATAAAAAAGAAAGTGTTATCAGAGAAGCGCTGATAATGGATAAATCTCTCGCTCTCCTTCCCTGCGTTGACCCCGCTGTGAGACGACCATCCATGTGAAATATGTCTGACATGATGAGTATCGATCAGGGCGGAGGGAACACAATCCACTCCTCTGTGCGGGAAGGTTTCATTTGCACAAAGTGCTTGAAGAGGGTTTTCACTCTGTGGATGGCCACACTTACACACACACACACACACACAAGCAGCAGCTTCCATGTTGATGCAGGAAAATACACAGAAAATAAAGAAGATTCTTCAGTGTAAAAACGTCACGAGTCACGTGTGTGTGGCAGTTTACAACCTCGTCGTGTCTTTGCTGATGAAGTTATTTTCACGAGCAAACGATAAAAAAATGACACAACAAACATCTGAATAATGCAAATGTTATTTATCCTGTCACTTTGTGTTTACTTGATCCTTCAGTTTGAGGATTAGTTTAGATAGAACATTTCTTCTTTGGTGGTTCACGTCATGTTTGCCTGCATTACAGCGGATTATAATCTGTGTACTGTGTTTTAAAGTTGCTAATTTAGAGAATATAAATCATGTGAGAGGTCAGAGGGTTGAGAAACATGTTCCACTATTTATAAACACTGTGAATGTAGCATGTGATCAAACAGGTGAGTCCTTATAAAAGTGTGATATATATCCTTTTAAATAAGAATTACTCAGGGTTACGTGCGTGAACTATTATTTTCACATTTGACTTTTGTATTCACCACCAAAAATAGATGACTAATGGTCATTTATTCTCATCCTATTCATCCACATTCATGACAAATGATATTCGACTTTACGTGGAACAGACTGTCAGTGACATTTAAGGTGATCTACAGCTCAAAAGAAAATCTTCATTCTTTCTGTGAAGGTGATTCATAAAAATGATTGAACTGCATGTGAAAGCCGACGTTCAAAAAAGGATCAAATCATTAAATAACACGGTGTGAACACACGGCTACTGCTGCTCGTTATACATCAACAAAGTTTTAAAACTTTTTAAAATGTGCAAAAAAAAGAGTGTAAAAGGCAAATAAACACAGTTACAATCTCACAAAGTGCTGCACAAACAATATGAACAAAAATATGGAATCAGGGGATAAATATACAACTTAGAAAAACAATAAAACACAATATCAAAATAGAGTAAATTTAAAATAAGCCATGCATACACAATCACAAAAACAGAGGGTTTATTGCTCAACCAGAGATGTGACCTTTGGAAACAGCAACATTCATAAATCTGTCTCTCTCTCTCTCTCTCTGTCTCTGTCTCTCTCTGTCTCTCTCTCTGTCTGTCTCTCTGTCTCTCTCCAGGACGTGATGGTGGTGGGCGAGCCGACCCTGATGGGCGGCGAGTTCGGGGACGAGGACGAGCGCCTGATCACGCGCCTGGAGAACACGCAGTACGACGCCACCAACGGCCTGGACGACGAGGACGACTTCAACAGCTCCCCGGCTCTGGGCAACAGCGCCCCCTGGAGCAGCAAACCGCCCGCCGCCCAGGACAGCAAGCCCGAGAGCACAGCGCCGCAGCCCTCGCAGTAAAAAAAACAAAGACGGAGAAGAGAACAACAAACAGAAGGACGTTTTTTTTAAAAAGCAAGCGCTTCTACGCCTGAATCACAAAAATCCCCCTCTCCTTGAACCTGAGTGTCCACAGACATGAAATGCATACCAGTCTGTATGCAGCTGTAATGTAAAATAAAGGAAGACTATGCTTCTTCTTCTTCTTCTTCTTCTTCTTCTTCTTCTTTTCCCCCCCTCCCCTTTTGTCTCTCGTGAATGAAAAGTCCAGATCAGAATCACCTCCTCGGACCGCGGCCGCTACGAGCCTCTCGTCTGGTGGAATAACCGGCAGCTGTGATTGGTTGACCCGCAGGTCACGAGTCATCACGCCGTCAATAGACAGTGGAAAGAAAAGAGGAATAAAAACAACAAACAAAACCGTCGGCTCAACCTGACGACGAAGGCGAGAGGTGTGTGTGTGTGTGTGTGTGTGCGTGCGTTTCGTGGAAAACCTCGGTTGTCGTTTTGTTTCCACTTCCACTGAAGAGGGAATAAAAAGTTTCTACGGACGAGCGGGAAAATCCCGTCCTGGGACGGATCATTTTTTGGTTTTTCGGTCTCAGATGGTGATTTCATGCAAACCAGTGGGATTGTGTTTCGTCGTCTCTTGGTATTTTTGCTTCTCTCTCAGAATCCTTTGCAATCACGTCGTAATCTGTTGCCGATCAGTGTGTGGACTTGACCTTTTTTAACCCCCTCTCCCACTCCTTATCAAAATTTGAATTCTTTCCCTTTAACGACCTACTCCCAAACTGATATTAAAGCCTTCTCCTGCATGATTTTATAGGGTTTTTAAATTTCATTTGATATGTGTGTACTTTTTAAAAATTGCATCGCTCTCTGAGTTTGTTCCTTCTTTGGGTTTCGTCAGTTTGGGAAACACTGTTACAAGGTTTGTAGCTCTGTAAATAGAGGTGGAATCTACTTTGTCCACTGAAAGCAGTTTGGATATGGCAGCTGTTTTTGTTTTGTACAGGAGGTTCAGATTTCTGTCGGGTGGTTTGGATGGACGCTGCTTTTTTTTTCCCCTCTTGTCGGAATCCAACTCTTTTGGAGTGTTCGTCGTTCCTCTTTGAGCTAGTGCACAACCAAAGCCACACGTTTAGTAAAGCACCGCGCGGTCACACGCTCATATCTCCCGTCTATTCTGTGACGCCAATTTTTACACGAATGAAAAAGGAAACAATGTGCAGATGAAATCCCAGCCACCCCACAGAAACGTCTCGAGATCCCCGCGTTTGTGTTCACGATTGTTCTTTAATCTTTAATCAAACTGATTCTATATTCCTGATCTGTTCTGTTGGACCTTTGTCAGGCGAGCGACGGTCTTTACACAACTGGGTATTTATTTGTGCATTTGTAAGGAAGCTAACACATTTCTAAATATGTTTGAGGCTAGTATTATTAGACACCATTTGTACATTATATAGCAGAGGTGTTCTGTGTCATATCTGATGTCTGGTATGTATGCTTTACCATTTATGTGTGCCAATAAACCGTGCTTACAAAGGAAGTGGGATTTAGTTTACATGCGTTACTATATGTGCATGTAAATATCGTCTATTCACGTTGAGTGGTTTGAGAAGGAGACAGAAAAAAGTAGCCCCCCCCGAACCCCGCAGATGAAGTGGCCCCCTTTTGTGTTTTTTTTTTTGTGTGTCCTGCCCAACATGAGTGAAAAGTCCTTGAAGTGTTCAGAAAAACCGACAGTCAACATTTCCATGGCAACTGGACGTCTACATCTGCCGAGGAAGAGGAGACGTGTGCGTCATGACTCAGAAGAGCTGGGAGGTGGATGATGATGATGATGATGATGATGACGAAAAGATCTCTGTGGCACCGGCCGTGTTTTTTTATTCCCACTTTCAGTTTTCCGAGGAGAGAATCTTCCTCCGTTTGTGATTAAGTCTCAAAGAAAATGACTCCAATGTAACATCTAATTATGACCGTGGTCATTTTTCTATATAACCGTATGTAAGAGTTTTCATAACTAAAGAATCCATGTTCCTGGTACTCAAGATACTGAAGAGCATTCTGGGAAATGTAGGACATCTCTCTGTGATAAATATGTACAACTATCTTTAGATTAAGCTGCTCTTACTCTTATATGCAGGGACGTGTAATTGTAGCTTCACTCCCTGTCAATGTTTGATAACATTTGAATTTTCGGATGTTGTAACCATGTCTTTAATTTGATAGCATCTCTGTCCCTCGACAGAGTAAAGTAAAGGTCTGCTTTATTTAAACCACCATGAAAGAAAAGTGAAGTACAAATGTGGAACAAGAAGTTGAGCAAAGTTATCCAGAAAAGTAGAAATGTGAGCCTCTCTGCTGTTGTTGGGTAGACTTTAACCCCAGGATGGTTTGGTGGAGCTTTGGCGACACCAAGTGGACAAAGTGGTACTGCAACAACATCAAACTGTGTAGACAAAGAGCAGCAGCACCATGCAGTTTTAGGCGTGGGTAGAATTGGCTTCATAACAACATAAATAATCACTATTTTATTTTATATATAAATCATTCACTGACCACAAAAATAATTTAAATGATTGTGAAAAATGAGAAGAATAACTTTCTGTTCTCTGTACAAACATCCTGAAGACATGTCGCTAAGACGATATGTTCAAACCGAAATCAATAAATGACAATCTGGGAATCTATAGCACTGGTAAAAAAAAAAACAGCATTCCAGAATCATTTAAAATATAAATCATAAGGTAAGCTCACGTCTGCCTTTATTGTCCCCAAGGTTCAGTTTAATGTTGTTGTGCAGTCAGCAGTGATCACACACGTCCAACAGCAAAGAAAAAACTAAATAAGTCTTAATTAGAGCACTCTGCTGATCACTTTATTAGGAACACAGATCACGTCCATCACAGCAATGTGAAACTAACAAAACAAAAAAAACATCAAGAGTTTAAGTTCTGCACGCGACATGAAGAAGTAGCCTTTTAACGACACATTTAAAACGACATTATACAAATAAATAAATGAAGATAACACTTCTCAAAACAAATGTTACAAACTGCTTTACGAATAAAAACACACATCAAAAATAATAATATATACAAACAAAGACGTTTTAACATTTAAAAAAAAAAGTTAGGTGATGGAGAAACCAAAAATTAAGAAACCTGTTCCCTAAAGACATTACTTTCACTTTCACAGCACTTCCTGTTTAGTGTAATAATAAAAATGCAAAACAACAACACTGTTGTCGCCCTCTGCTGGACAACTTGACTTCAAACAGTGCGATGTGCTTCTAGGCTGCACATTTTTTTAACTCACTTTTTAAAGGTTTGCGTTTAAACTCCCCCCCAAACACAAAAGGTCAAAAGGTCACTGAGGTTTTTGTTGTATGCACGTCAGTCAATGCACTTCAGTCCATCTGTCAGTCCACTGCTCGTGTCTAGTGGATTTCTTTCCAAGACTTCTTCTATGTCACTTACTTACCTACTTATGACTTTTATATGTTGATAAATGTAAAGGTTTTGCGTCTGGTGTTGTTGGATATGGACGTCTGCTTCTGTGAGCAGCACGTACAGTAAGTGGCAGTCGAGGAGAAAGAGGAGGAAACAGTAATAAACGACTTCTCTCTCCTCTGTTGGAGGTTGGTGCGAGTGGTCAGAGAATCAGTGAGTACGTTTGTGAACGTCCTGTTCAGCAACCAAGGCAAACAGTTGGTTTGACCGTCTGGACGCCTCCTGGTGTCAGGAGGCTAACACACACACACACACCTACACTGCTTATTATACGATGCAAGGCCACCGGACCGGAAAGAGAAGAGGGGGTTGGTTGGGGGAGGGGGATGAACGGATCAGGAGAGATGGAGGACGGAGAGACAAGAGAACGAGACACGGATGACAAAACAAAGAAAGAAACAGTGTGATTGTGTGTATATATCTGTATATTCCTCAAATATGTTGAACTTTGTGGTAACGTTCTTGTTTCAACACCAAGGTTGAACAGACCTTGTACATGTGTGTGACTGTGTGTGTGTGTAAGTTTTAAGAGGCTGGAATCTCCCAACGACAGGAAAAACAAATCTCCCTCAAAGTTTCGTTAAAACCAGTCGTAGCTAAACTGCCAGCCGACATCTTACTACCAGTTTTAAACATTTAAAACAGTCTCCATTGGTCATTCTGTGTCAAACAGTTTCCCCTATACGTCTGGAGATAACTATAACGGGGGCTTGTGTGGGATCTGTAATCTGTACGTCTTTGTTACAGCGGACTACACCTGGTCTCGAGTGGTGCACAGAATTCAACGTCTAAAGCCGCCTTGAATTTAACACATTGGGCTTGTTGTCAATCTCAGTGAGTGTCTCGTTACAGCTTGCTTCCTTATATGCTTCCTTATATGCTTCCTTCCTTGTGTCTTGTTCACCTTCACACGATTGAATCTCTGTGTGAGACGACATCTCGTCGTGTTTACACCATTTTTACCCAGGCAACAAATGCCACAAATACAGCAAACCTCAGGATTCCAAAGAGCACCTGTGTGTGAGATTAACACAAAGACCCGGCAGCAATTCCACTTCATTGCCCTCAAGTGTTTTTTTTTTTATTCTAGTTTTGTTTCAGTCGTTTTTGTGTTTGACTTTGAGTTATTTGTTTTATTATTATGTTTTAGTATCTGTGCCCCATGGGCACTAGCCAGGTTTCCTTCCTGGCATTTAAAATAGGAGTTTTTTTTGTCCATGTTTCAGTTGTTTTGTGTTTGCGTGTGAGTATTCAGCCAGTTATCTTTTCTGGCAGTCAAAATAAGTAAGGGCTTTTTCTATGTGTGTTGACTTTAGCTTTGTTTCAGCACATTTTCTGCTTTTTGTTGTACTCCCGCAAGCAAACCCCTGAATCCAGTCCAGCCAGTCGACGGAATCCAGTCCAGGGTTAGGGAAACACCTGCCGTAAACAAATAAACAAGCGCGAGAAGAAAACCAGCGACTTTTTAGTTGATTACGTAGTTTAATCCTAAAACTTTTTAAGTTTAATTGGAGACGTTCTCTCTCCAATTATTATTATTATTTTTATTTTCTATTTTACAAATAAAATTCATTATTATTATTATTATTATTATTAACCGTGGCACAAATTATACCGATTTAAAGTCCTTACTTCTTTGCACCGGCATTAGTAAATGGTATTTTACGGAAGCTGTTGATAAGGAAGCTGAACATTGGCGCGCGAGTGGGGGCGTGGCACGAGGCGTTACTCTGGACGGGTACAACCCTGGTACCTGACGCTACCTGATAAAAACAATAAAAGAAGTATTTACTCGTACAAAGTTAAAATGATGAGTTTGTGTCAAACGGTGTTTAAATTATCTTTCATAAAGTTTCCGTGTCACTACGTTGTAGATGTAGGTATAGGTATGTAGGTATTTGTTGATTACAGACAAACACGTAGTGAGTGAGTGAGATTTACACACTGATAATCATGGTATGATCCAAATAAAATTAAAAAAAACCCTCAATGTATTGTAATTATTTTTTATAAAATATTTGTTTATAAACAGTTCACTTCATGATACTTCATTTCATTTAAATGTATTCCAAAGATATTTAATTAAATATACAGTTTTTGGTTGGACTAAACCACTCGTTGATTTACAAATGACGTCACCGCTGACGACGATGATGACGCTGCACAGAGCGACGCCGCTGTGGCCAAAGCAGCAAAGATGGCGGACTCGTCGGGGACCGAGCTGTCAGAGGAGAAAGATGCAGACATTGAGCACCAGAAAAGGCCGAAACGGCCGTGGGAGGATTTACACAAGTCGGGCAAAATTGGCCTGACTCCGCCGCTGCCAGAAACGTTGGGGGTTTACGACATTAGCGCTGTCAGGAGGCGGGAGCAGCAGCGGGAGCTGACAGCAGGTAAACCGCGGGTCCTCTGCTCATACTCTGACCCTACTGACGTCTCTGCCGCCGCCGCCGCCGCCGCTGCTGCTGCTGCTGTAGACGTGTGTCGAGTCTATTGTCAATTTACTTTAATCACAGGGTCAATAAACACTGCAGTGACCCATTAAACTCATTCATGGCGATACGAGTGACGTGTACGCTTAACTAGTTGGAAAGTAGTTTATGGTGAAGAGTGGGGAGGTGACGTCACGCGTGTTGTTGTTGACAGTCAGTGGTCAGCTTTGTAAACAGTCTGTTAATGGAGAGTGTATTCTTTGAGCCATTCAAACCTAGTTCTTTACTTTTCACCTTGTAGCCACTCTACAAAAACATGCTAAACCATGTGACTTTGAGGGAGATTGATGTTTAGTTGCTCATGATATGAATTAGTAAATAATAGGGGCGTTAAAAAGCACCTAAACAGTGTGATATCGATATATATATCAGTGTGAATTTCATGTGTTCATTCTATGAAGAGCTTAAGTGACATGAAAGTCTTCCTTGGCATCATTACCTTGGCCTAATTAGGTTTTCTCTCCAAAACAAAATTGTATTTAGTTTATTTTAACCTTTTTGAATACAATTATCTCAATTATGTCATGACTCACAGATAGTTTAGTCTAGTTATAGGAATTGGACAAGTTGTCAAGGTTACACTACACTGCCAGCTGTAAATGTTGGAAAGAATAACCCCATAGATAAGATTCAAAAGTCACAACTGTGGGGCATCTGTGGAGGAAATGATTGTGCTTACAGACTCCCATGATCCTCGTTTCCCTGCACTTTGACCTTGCACTTTATGAATTACTTTCTCTGTATTTCCCAGTACAGAGATGATGAGATCTTGTGTTGTGACAGAGGCCATAGCAACATTGTCCTACCAAAGCAAGACGTTTAATTGTTACTGATCAAAAAACTTTGGTTTAAGCACTGCCGGTGTATACACACAAACGCTCCCTCAGTCACGTCGGATGGATTTTCTTGACAGAGTCCATGGACGCAGGATATAAATAATCAATTAAAAAATAATCAATCAAAAAATTTATAACAACGTAATCAACAAAACGTCATGCATCGTAACTTTAACAACCATTCAAAGTTCTTTGCAGTATTTATTAAAGACAGTACAGGGATCTGTAAGGCAGACACATTATTAAATACATATTGGACAATATTAAGTGTAAATATGAGTTACATTTGCTATGATAAGATAAAGGTACATATTCCAACCTGAGGGAAATGTGTAATCAAACAGAAAAGTCACTGTAATTCATTTATGCTTTACTGGAAACGGTGGGACATAATTTATGCTTTACTGACTCTATAAAACCCCCCCGGTGTCATTGTTACTTTAACTTTGGCAGCAAAACTGCTGGCAGTTGACAGCACCAGATTTATGAGATCAAACGATATTCTGTGTACAGTAAGCGCACCCTTGTTTCCAGTTCATAAAGCTTGACATGTTTGACAAGTTCTCACAGGTTCAATTCGAGTAGAAACATTTTGAAAACAGCTTGGGGGGGCATTTGGGGTTAAACTCAGAGCATGAGAATTGACTTCAACAACTTAATAAAGCCACCAACACATCTGCAAAGAAAATGTATGTTTATCAAGTGTGTCCTGTATTTCAGGTTAGTAAATGATGTATTTCATCAAAGAAAACACCCATACATCAGCAGTGTTTTGAGTGATTTGCAACGTTAATAATCCTGTTGTATCACTCAACTTCTACTCATTACATGGGAAAAAAAATATCTTGGTTTTTCAAGATATAATGCTCATATAGCACTGACACCAACCACATACTTACATATACTATAACCCCCCCAGTCTTTATTATTATGAGAAGTTTATTCCTCTCATTTTGTGCATCTCTTCAATGGTTGCCGCTGTCATTGTGTTTGTAGCTGTGGTTGTATTCTTCTCTGCAGACAATGGCCCTTATGCTAACACTGCCGCTCTCGTGTTGTTCCAGATCCGTCGTTGTCACGGTTTATATGCACAGAGCTCACCAGAGGATACTTCCTGGAACACAATGAGGCGCAGTACACCGAGCGCAGAGAGAGGGTGTACACGTGCATGCGTATTCCCAAGGAACTGGAGAAGGTAGCGTATAATACACGTGCAGACCTCTGTCTCCTCAGCCATGTGCATCTGTCTGCTGTCATTCAGCCCGTTCACTGACCACCAAACATCAGCATATGACACTTTTGAGTCTCTCTACATGTTACACACCACTGCTGAACTTTAGATTGATCAACTCTGTATTTATAACGATTTAATTATTTGTTCCTTTTGTACAGTAGTGAACAGTTTCCATCCTGTATTTCTTTACATTGGGTTATGTAATATCAATTATGCAACAGGTGTAATGTACATAGGGCATCATGTATATGCACCTGCACATGTCAGCATATTGACTGTGTAAGCATGTACAAGTATGCAAATACTTACGTCATTGCTTCATTGTGTTTATTTGGCTTTATTTTTGTCACTATACAGTATTGATCTAATCATTATTTTAGTTTAAATCACAATGGAGAAAGAAATATAAATTAGTTGCAGCCTCAACTATGAACAAAGGGCGATGCAAGCACACAGAATTTAGCTTGTGACTGCGTTCTGTAAAACAATATTACCCAGAAACGGTCGTCTGCTGTGATTCACTGACACCGGTCTGTTTTTGTGCTTCTTCTGATGAGTCAGTAGATGGCAGTGTTGATCTGAGCTGCATCACATATTATATACACACACACGTGTACACACTCGATGCATGATGTATGGAGTGTATAGAGTGAACCCTCTCTATAAAGTCTTAACAAGTGAGTCTACACCAACACAGCTCCCACTGGTGTGGGTTTTCTTTAGGGGATGAAAGAGGAATGTATTTATACATGTAAGTATGTAAACCTAAAAAGACCTCAGTGTGTTAAACAAACACAAGAAACGTTACACAGAATCCACCAATGAGGAAACAAACCCTCCCTCCAACTCGCAGCAGTGCTCACCTCAGGCCATTTAATGTTTATTATGAGTGACACAATATTTCACAGTTACACATGTTCCCTTTTGAAGCGACAAGGACAAGACCATGACTGTTCTGTTCTATCGTATGTATGACACAGCTATGGTATGTCTGCTTTGTATTTGGGTGAAGGTTTTTCTTTTTACATGGTGTTGCATGGTGGTCGGGAGCTTTAAGTCATTTTTTAAGCTTTAATTTGTGAAACAGTTGTGCATCTCTTCAGCTGATGCATTTGCAGCATACAGGATATGGACAAAAGTATTCAGACACCTCACTGTTACACAACAGGGACTTTAATGACATATTCAAATACTTATATACTACTTTACAGGGATCCAGACTCACTTATTTTGCTATTTTGAGCACAGTGGCCCCTCACTGAAAGATTTAGGTGTGCAAAAATATTCACATTTCATGATATTTACTTTAATAAATGCAGAAATTACAGTGTGCTGTTTTGTGTCAAAATCAAACGCATCTCTAAAAATGAACGACCAACTGGATATGTTACGTTAAAATGTAAAGGTTTGTATTTCTTAACTTTCAGAACCAGTTCCTCAGACCTAACATAAGCCTTACTCGAGTAAAGTCACCGGAGTAAAAACAAACGGTGGCCAAACTCCGCCTTGATGTCTGGAGCCCTTCCTCAAGATTTTTGAAGTGAATTCTATGTGAATTTGACTTTGTGTCCGTTCATTCTGTAGAGCATGTATGAGGTCAGGAGAAGACCTGGCTCACAATCTCTGTTCCACTTCATCCCAAAGGTGCTCGATGGGGGTGGAGGTCAGAGCTCTGTGTGCGGGCCAGTCAAGTTCTTCCTCACCAAACTCAAAAGGCGTATTTCCACCGGCTCTACTCGCCACGCCACGACACGATTTAAGTAGTGTTTCCACTATTTTACTACTATATTCAGCCCCTGCTCCGGCGAAGTTCCAAAAGCATGCTGAGTAGGCACTAAGCGATGATTGGTCAGACTGCCGGCCACTGACTGGCGTCACAGGAAGAGACGTCCCACACAGAAATCAAGCTGAACAGTGGATCAGTTAAAACTTAACAATCTACCAGGAGTCTGGTGTAAAGTCACTAGTCACTCGTTTGTTTGTGTGTGTGTGTGTGTGTGTCGCGTATAAAAAAAGTCACTGCAGTTTCACGCAGCCGTGCAGTGATGACTCCGCCTACGTTGAGTAGGTGCTTTTTTTGTAGTGGAGATGCAACCTAACCCGTGTCGTGTCGTGGCGAGGCGAGTAGAGTAGAGCCGGTGGAAATATGCCAAAAGTCAAACCGTTTCCTTAAAGTCCTGAGACTCAGTCATGTTAGAGAATAGAGAAGGAGGACCTTCCTCAAACTGTTGCCACAAAGTTGGACGCGTTCCAAAATGTCTTGGTATGCTGAAGATTGTCCTTCACTGGAGATAAGAATTCAGTAAATAACATGTGTGGCCAAATACTTACAAACACAGACACGTTCTTCTGTGTCCTTGAAGATGACGGACTTGTAACCTGAGGGTTGCCGGTTCAAATCCTGGTTCAGCTCAGGGGCTGGTATAAAAAGGATGTTTTAAATACAGAGATCGTAATTGGTGTGTGTGTGCAAACATAAATAATTCATTGTAAAACATTGTTTGACTTAGACGTGGGTTGGGTGTTGTTTTTGTGATTTTTCCAGCTGATGATCTTTGGCTTATTCCTGTGTGTCGACGCCTTCCTGTACCTGTTCACCCTGCTGCCCCTCAGGGTGCTGCTGGCCCTGCTCCGCCTCCTCACCCTGCCGTGCTGTGGCATCAGGTCAGAGCGCCTCACACACACTAGTTCACATCCTCCTGCCGGCACTCGTGAAAAAATCTGGAAGGAAAAACAATAATAATGTATTGCTGTTCCATAACCAGTAATGAGATACAATTATGTAAGTTATACACCCACAGTATTTATTATTTTATAGATATTTTTCTATATAAAAGATATAAATACAGTACGTGTGTGTTTGTAATTTTCAACTTTTAAAGTCTTACTGTTAGGGTTTGAAAGCTATTTTTTTTAATCATAATTATTTGTAATCACGAGACACTATTTCTGTTGCCCATCCAAATGTCTATTTTATCAATGACAAAAAGTAGACACTGCATGATGTATATACATCGCATGGATGAAGATAAACATTTAGATGCACACACATTGATGGTCTGGTCTGTCAGTTTAGAGTTTGACTCTTGCTACTCTTCTCTCCTCCTCTTTCTGACGGTTCTTGTTTTAAAAATGTTAAGATCAACTATTTAGCTGAACTTTGCATGAGAAGAGGTTGTGCATGGTTGTTTTTGTGTGTGATTATTTTCAGCCTGTGAGTTTTCCTACAAATATCTGGAAACAAGAAAAACAAATGACTGGTTGTGCATCCCAGTAATCTGTGTAGCTTTTAACCAATAGACACTTTCAAAAGACAGCTCCTATACTTCCTGTCAGCTGTCGTTTAGGGGTAACTTGGACTTTTTAAAGTAACATTAACACATTCAAACTTTTACATTGTCTTTTAGTAGTTAGTAGTAGTTTTAGCCTAAAATGAATATAAGTTTAGCACTGCAGAAACCTTTTTTAAAAAGCAGTGCAACACAGGCGTTTGTATTCAGAGCCTCATGATGGACTCTGCCTCTTCTACTTCCCTCCTCTCACCCTCTGAATCTGTCTGATTGTCCCCCTTGCCTTCCTTCCTTCCTCCCCTCCTGCAGGGCACACACATGCCCCTACTGCAGAAGAAGCAGGTACGCTCTCACCCTCCCACCCAGCCAGCAACCTGCCATGGCTTCATAAATATCACGTCATGTCGTGATTCACCAGCCTCCACATTATTCACCAGTTCATCTCCATTGTGTCTGTTAATGTGCAGCTTTGGCTCTGCTCATCCTGTCCCATTGTCCAAGGCAAAGCAGCCGTGTTGGCTCCTCATAAGTGCTGTTATTTTTTTGTCTTTTTGTCCCGTCCCCCCCGTCCCCACACACACACACACACACTCTGCTGAGAGTGCATGCTCGTTGTTGTCATCACTGTGTCAGTGGCACAGCGGTCATCACGCAGCTTTTCTGGAGCAGTTTGGATCTCATGTGTGCCGTTGAAGTGCAAAAACTCAGCATTGATTTGATTTGATTTAAAAAAAAAAAAAAAAATAATAATAATTTAAATAAATAAATGAATAAAATACTAAAACTTAAATCCCCCCCGACTGCTTCGCAGAAGCAAATTGGCACATTTTCTGCTCACCAGCCTTTATATTTATTTCTATTTTCCAGTTTTAATATCATGTTTCTAAGCTAATACAGTATGAAAGGCACATAGCCACGTGCTACTTGAGATGCTGCACATACTGTAGCCGACTGCACTGCAGACTTAACGTTCATGTGTGTGTTGGTGGAGATAATGCCCTTTTGTGTGCGCTGCAGTAGCAGCTGACTGCAGCAGCTTTGCAACCACAGATTTGTGCGTTTGGAATAAGATGCTGTGCGGGGAGGAGGTTACTGTCTGCTGACGTGCAGTATCCACTTTGCATACTTTTACTAATTAACTTGCTATGAAAACAACATTTTAAGTTCCTTCATGACAGTTATTATTATCCTATAATATATACATTTATATATATATTATATTATTTTGAAATCAGTTAAACTCTCCCAGCCCAGTCTTCCATATGCTGCTACATCTCTTGACCTTGGATTGCATCTTTAAAGCCTTTGTTTTCGTTACCAGCCAGCTCTTTATATGTTTAACCACTAGATGGAGCTATAGTCTCAGGAACAAACCATAAATATGTCAATATCCCTGTAACATATTCCTCATATTTTGCATTTTTGTTGACTCTATACTTTTCCTATATGATTTGAGAGGAACCACTAAAGGCTAGTTGTGTTTATCCAGGTTCTCCTCGTCGGTGACGAGCTGTTGTCTTTATTCACACTTATTATTTTTCCCTTTTGCTTATGAAACCAATCACTGTCTTTTATTCCTGAGACAAAAGGCACAGATGCTCGCGTCGTGCTGTTCTCTTCACAGTTCTGTGCTCAGCTGCACACAGACTCAGGAGACAGTGAGAGACTTGATGAAGCTAATTTACACATTTTTGTCTAAACTCGGGCCGTCTCTAGTAGTAGTAGTTCACACATCTACACCAGCCACACCCTTATGTTATTTGAAATATGATCTTATTGTACGAGATTAATCAACAGCAGCTGAATGAATGAAGGTAATGGTGGCGTGGTTTGCATTAGTCCGGATTGTCCTGCTGTCTTTATCAGGTGCTGCTCTTCGGGGTTTTGTACTGCGTGGCCATAAACCACCAAGTAACACTTGCAAAATTGTGCTTGACTTTGGTTACACCGAGTGTAAACAGTCAGTGGTGGTGAGTAGATGAATCCGAGTTCCACTGCTGTACTCTGGTGTGTTTGTAGACGTAATGACTAGGCACACAGCTGACAAGGGAAATATGCAGCAGGATGTGTCGGAATTAAGCTCCCTCTGGCTCTTCCCAGTTATCCCCGCTGTCATAAACTCTAAATAACCACTCCTATGGATTTGTCAGCCCTCCTTTTTTTAAATATGCTTTCCAAGCTGCCACTGCCGTTAATGAAGGACACTGCACATAGCTTTTATTTCTGTGTTCATTCGTTGTCCAGCAGCACTTTGAATGTTTTTTTTTTTCTTCCTTGAAAAATATCTGTTCCCTTGAACAGATATTAGGTTTTTCTCATGTAGTCTGTTTCATAAAAACAACAAAGATTTAATCTTGTTAGAAGCAGCATCGACCAAAAACAGAAACATATCAGAGGGAGATAAGGTTTAGACACCAGCTCTATTATCTCATGATGGCTGTTTCGTGTTATTACTGCTTGTTGTTGTCATCTCTTTGTAATCGGAATTGAATTATTTAGCCCGTTTTGTGTTTTCCGCACTGTTTTCTCACATGGTATAAATGACAAAAGGTCATTCAGAGCATTTATAACAAACAAACTGTTCTAGTAGTGTGTTTACTGAAAAATCCATTCCTTCTTCAGTTCATCTTTGGAAAGACGAAGTGAAGAAAGTTTAAATGTGTGTTTAAATGTGTGTAAACATACGTGTGTTCATGCAAACAACCGTTTCTGTTTTCACTGTTAACTTAACACACGTGCATGTCGCCTATAGACACACTGCACTCTGTGTGGCAGCATGCAAGTCTGCATTTATAAACCCAAAAGCATAACTAATTATTTGTCACAAACCTCTTTGTTGTGTTTCTCTGTGTGGTCAGTGGGTCACGGCTGCTGCAGCCGGCGCAGGTGTGCGACATGCTGAAGGGGCTCATCCTGGTGTTGACCCTCTCCATGATGCATTATGTCGATTACTCCATGATGTACCACCTCATCAGGGGACAGTCTGTCATCAAACTCTACCTCATCTTCAACATGTTGGAGGTACACTCATTTATAGTTTTATAGACACGCAGTTATTATCTTTATTTTACACCGCTTAAAAAGAACACTGCCACCTGTGCCTTTCCTTCTCTGTCAGGTGGCAGATCGCCTCTTCTCCTCCTTTGGTCAAGACATCCTGGACGCCCTCTACTGGACGGCCACCGAACCCAAAGAAAGGAAAAGAGACAGTATAGGAGTCATCCCTCATTTCTTCATGGCTCTGTTTTATGTCTGTATCCTTCTGACTCCGACTCCTGGGGGAGTTTAAAGAGTAAAAAAAAAAAAAAAAGTTTTCAGTCACGTTTGTACAACTCCAACTTTTTTAACAGTCCCATGTCATGTTTCACGTTTAACCTTTTCTTGGCGTGCTCTTCTTTCACTACCAGGATAGATAAATGATGCCTTTTCACGTAAGTGCATCAGACGCTTTGTTTTGATGTTCTTTCAGCTCGACAGAAACAGCAGAACTAAGAGCCAGAAATTGATTTCTGCTCAGGTGTGCAGCAAAGATGATGAACTGCAGAGCTTCAGTCAATGCACTCGAACTCGTGTCTATCTTCTTTTATTTGTATTGTTGTTATTTTGTCTCCCATTCCTACGTACGAGAAGATTTCATTATTGTTTTATAGACTTGTAGCTGAGTGAACGTCAGTGAATGAGCAGGCCTGAGGTCTTATTTCAAAAGAACAAAACTCTGAAAGGTCACAGAGGCTGTTTTCATGCCACCATTTTTTGGTGAAGGAACAAACAAACCAACCGTTGCTTTCCTCAGTGACTCGCTCTCAGTCCTCCATGCCATTCTCATCATGGTCCAAGCCTCCACGCTCAACGTCGCCTTCAACTCCCACAACAAGTCCTTGCTCACCATCATGATGTCTAACAATGTGAGTACACACACACACATGCAGATGATTGAAAGCCAAGTCATTGTAGTGTAGTACATAATAATGAGCCGCTCACAGGCTGAATTCTTCTCGAGTACTTATGGATATGTGTCGCAGAGGAATATTTAACATGTCACGCTGGTGATGAAATGTAGCTGCAACGTCCTTCTCACTGACGCTCTCTCTCGTTTTGTGTTTCTGTTTTTTCCGTCTCAACACACAGTTTGTGGAGATCAAAGGAAGTGTGTTTAAGAAATTCGAAAAGAACAACTTGTTCCAAATGTCCAACAGTGGTAAGAAAGTCCATTTCATGTTGATTTAATGCAACCCGGAAAAAGCAAATGTCAAAGCATGAAACGTAGCGTTACATTTCCTCTTATGTCCCCAGAGGCAGAATCTTTTTATCTCATTCATGCTGAGTGCATTCTAATGACAGTAGAATACAGTGAGCTTAATTGGCTGCTGTGTTCACCGATCTCTCTTATCTTGGATCATTGTCTGTTTGTGAAAGTTGAATTTTTGTGTGTGAGAGTGTGCAGCGCTGACTTGTTATCTCGCCGCATGCTGACGCGTCTGACAGTTTCAAAGACGTCTGTCACACCTTTTAGGATCACGATGTGTTTTAACACAGCTTCAGTTCTACGGTTTGTTCCTCATTAAGTACACAGAATACTCAGTATTTACTATCCACAGTTACTACTTACAGGTATCAGAGTTTGAACCAAAAGAACATAGAAATATTTACACAGTTATAATAATTATATCATGACATCTAATTGGCTGAAAAATACTCAAAATATGATGTTCAATGTCCATTAGAGCTGAAACAATCACTTGTGTAATTGATTACTAAATTAATTGAAGTTTTTTTCATGGTTAAAACAAGATTTCTGTTTGTTTCAGCTTCTTAAATGTGAGTATTTCCTTAATTTCTTTGCTCCATAAAACAAAGAAAACATTAAAAACTGAATCATTTTGGTTTGTGGACAAAAACAGGACGTTTGAGAATCCATTATTTCCAGATTTGACAACATT
The DNA here is from genome assembly GCF_958295425.1 of Solea solea. Lineage (NCBI taxonomy): Eukaryota > Metazoa > Chordata > Actinopteri > Pleuronectiformes > Soleidae > Solea > Solea solea. The sequence goes on from NC_081147.1 coordinate 25,452,751, forward strand.
TTTTAACGGTTTCTGACATTTTATGGACTAAACGATCACTCCATTAATGGAGAAAATAATCAATTATGAAAAGAATAGTTAGTTGCAGCTCCTACAAGATCTTGTAGTGTCCCAAAAGATGATTTAATCTGTACTAATAATCCCATTTTATGAGTCAAATTGCTTTGGATTCAAACAAGTGTCATTTCATTATTTTGTCCTGCAGATATCAAAGAGCGGTTCACCAGCTACGTTCTCATGCTCATTGTGTGTCTCAGGAATATGGAGCAGTTCTCATGGAACACAGGTAATTACATGAGTTATATTTCAGTACACAAATATCACGCTACCCCAGGGGTGTTTACCCACAATTTTACAAGTGTTGGGGCTTGTTATGATGAAAAAAGAAAAGAAAAGAAAAGAAAAGAAATGAAGAAAGCCGAGCGGCCTCTTTCCCGCAGTTTCAGAGCACCCGCTGCGACGCCTCAGGGGAGTTTAACCTCCCGCGGTCGCCGTGAATGAGACAAAGCAGAGTGAGAGATGAGAGCTGGGCGTTTCTGTGTGACAGCGCTCTGAAAACAATCAGCTTCCCCCCTGACAGACTCAAAGCCAGAAACACAGTCGATGACAGACGTGGCCTGTCAGCTGAAATTACAACACCGCGGAGCTACAAGCAGCGCTAAAGGCCTGCGTCGCTTAAGAGGGATACAAATGACAAGTCCACAGTAATTTATGTGTTCTATGTGCACGGCGCATTCGTGGCGCTTGCTTTTCTTTGGCTGGATTGGAAAAAACATGAAAGGGTCTCAGGCTAATTACCTACTAAACAAGTTGTTTGAGATGTCGACACAAGGCTGGTACAAACATATGTCAGAGAGTGTTCACACTGTCAGTGTAAAGGTGAAGCAATCTTCAAGTTCAGGTGATAAGTCTGTGTATTTGCATCACACTGTCACATTGTTTCCATGCGATCATCTGATCAAAAGCTGAAGTGGTAGATGTGTTTGTATTGTGGCTGGCTGACAGCTCACAGTGATGATTTGACAGAGTTATCATCGTATTTATGCAGAGCTCCTTATATTAAAGGGCGCTTTCAGCCATTTTTTCCCACTTAATAAACTTAAAAACTCATTATGATGCCGTTTGTTCACATTCTATTACAGAGTCAGGTTAAATTTGACCAGTTTTTTTATTTATTTGAATTTTTTCAGATCTTTTACTCATAAAACTTGACAGAAACACGGTAAAGAGCAGTGAAGGAAGTAACTTTTTGTCAATTTTATTTTATTTTTTTCAATCCCAACTTCCTCTGTTGTTGTTGGAATGAGACGTGTATCTCAGTTCCACTGTCTGATGATCGAATAACTAGTAAATTAGTAAAAAAAAAAAAAAAAAAACCTGTATACTTTAACTTATTTTGTATTTTTATTTGCATCTTCCACCTCGTTGTTCAGGTTGACTATTCTGGTTTTATAGTCATGAACCTAAACAGCCAATGGTCTTCCCCAGAAGTTGGTGCAAAGCAGAGCTGAAAAAAAGATAAATGTTAGAGTTGCATTCATTGGATGCTCAAAAACGTAACTCCACATGAACGAGCGTGTTGCTACGTGTGCTCTTCGTATAAATAAGGAAGGAGCTTGTTTCAACTGCTCAGTGGCTTACTCTGCCTTTCCTCAGATGTTATTCTGTCAGGATAAACCACATGTTTGTTTGTTTGTTTGTTTGTTTGTTTATTATCTTGTGTTCTCCCCATCTTCAGATCACCTGTGGGTGTTGCTCCACGACGTCTTCATGGTCGTCGCCTCGGAAATAGTCGTCGACATCATTAAGCACGCTTTCATCACAAAGTTCAACGACATCCCTGCCGCCGTAAGGGCCAAACATGCTGATGCCGACGACTTCTAAACACTGATATTATTAACAGCTCGTCTATATCACTCTCAGTCTCTGTGTGTTTCTTTCTCCTTCTCTCCAGGTGTACAGCGAATACCGAGCCAGTTTGGCCTTCGATCTCATCAGCAGTCGACAGAAAGATGTAAGCTATATCTCCTCTGCGCGTCATCGTCATTGTACTCGCACACAGACTACGATGCTAATCAATGACATGCTGTTCTCTGAGCTCCTGTCACTGTGTGTGTGTGTGTGTGTGTGTAGGCTTATACTGACTACAGTGATTCATTTGCCCGGAAGATGGGTTTCATCCCTCTGCCTTTGGCCGCTATGGTAAGAGAGAGACTGCCGTCTGTTGCTTTACACAAACTCAAGTCATGGGTACATTCGCTCTGTGTTTTTTCCAAATTAGATTTTAATTTCATATTATGAATTCAAATGTATTCTTGCCTTGCCTCGCTGTGCCTCAACAGCTTATCCGAGTGGTGACGAGTTCAGTGAAGGTGCAGGGAGCGCTGTCGTACACGTGTGTGTTCCTCTTTTATCTCGGGTAAGTTTTGTATCGCCGATGTCACGATGGCAGGATTTTATTCCATTCACTGCTCAGCATCCAGAATTGAGGAAACCTCATATTACTGCACATGACATTTTCTTTTTCACGTATCTACTGAACTGTAGAAAAGCGGCGCAGGGGAACATTTAAATGCTGTGACAGTGACAGCTAGGTTTTAGGGCTGAAACTATTACTCGATGAATCGATTATTAATCGATTACTAAATGAATCGTCAACTGTTTTCATCATCGATTATTCAGTTTGAGTGTTTTCTAAAGAATTAAAACTTTTTCAGCGTCTTTAATGTGCATATTTTCTGGTTTCTTTGCTCCATATAACTACAAAAAAATCATCAAAAGTGAATCATTTTGGTTTGTCGATAAAAACAAGACATTTTTGGGGCATCGTCATTTCCACGTTTGACAAACACTGATCAATATTTTTCAGCATTTTCTGACATTTTATGGACCAAACGATTACTCGATTAATCGAGAAAATAATCGACAGATTAATCAATTATGAAAATAATCGTTAGCTGCAGCCCTAATTGGTGAATGCAGTTATTTACCCTTGTTCCTAATTGAACGACAGTGGCTAAATTTCCAGGTTTCTGCATCATTTAGTCACGGACAAGTGAATATTTGTTTATTTATAGAGTGACAATTATGCACAGAGACTCACAGACATGCTTGTGGAGACCCTTCTCATGCAGGGCCTGTCATACACACACACACACACACACACACACACAAGCCCAGATTCAGCGACATGCAAAGTTATGTAAGCATTAACACTGTGGCCTTGCGTACTCTCCCGCGCTGAGCCGCCGATGGCCTCGCTTACTCTCGTTTGCCAGATCCCATTGGCTTCGTGCTGCTGAAGAGTTTCCCTCAGGGTAAAGAATACAATGTTGTCATTTCTCGTGCCATCTCTCCCCCCTTCACCCACCCCCGAGTTAAAAATAGCTGCAGCCTGACCAGAGTGCTGTGCCAAGGCAAAGATTCAGCTGTGCTTGAGACAAACGCTCACTCAGACACATCCTGTCACAGCGGGCAGCGGTCCACTCTCTCGTCTCAGTGTCAGTGCTGTGGCCCAGTCCAAGGCAGCACTCTAATAACCCAACTCAAACCTAATAGCTTTATGCTAAATCCATAAACCAAATCAATGGAAAAGTGTAAAGATGGAAATGAAATGTATTAACTGTAGATTGCCTTAAATGGCACATGCATGTCCATAGACGTCTATATACATCATCTACTGACTGTTTTATATTTGAATCTTGGGCGTTTGGAAGGAAATATTCAGTGCTACTAGTTAACTAGTGTGTTGTTTTTTTTTTTTTTCATTTTATTATGTGTATTTGTCTTATTACTACTTATTGCTTTCTGTCACCAAAGCTTTTTCCTGAAAGCGCAGAGACTAACAGACCCCATAGACATTTCAAAGCTGAGCGAGCTATAGCTAAGCTTCCATTCCTCAATAATTTGTCACAATCTGTTCCTATGCAGTATGGAAAAGTATGACAATTTAATTTCCATACATAATTTCCAGTAATTTCCAGGTCTGAATAGACTATTATCTCAGTTTCTAAAATAAAATATATCAATATATACAAATGAAAACAAGTTTTACTAACACAACATAGTAGAATAGTGTCGGGTTACCATGGTTACCGTTCGCCGTGCGACTACGATTCTCATTGCACTGTTTTAGCATTTAGCTTGAATAAAATGGTGTGCATTGAACATGTGTCGGTTTGGAGACTCAGAGAAGTCCGGAAATTTGACTCTGGAAAACTATGGAATTTTGAAATGGAAAAAAACTCTGAAGTGACCGGTGTTGGAACTCCGCAGTAGCAGCTGAAGGAAGGGAAATATTATGATTGTGGAAGTCAGAGATGCAATCTTCTAACCGCTGCTTTCTCCCTCCACAGGCTGGTGACACTGCAAGTGCTGAACAGCATCGTGCTGCTGGGGAAATCGTGTGTTTACATCAAGAGAGCCAACATGGAGGACAAACTCTTTGAGGAGCCCGGTGCCACGGCGTCGTCCTCCGCACAGAGCCCCGGCGACGCTGAGCAGGCCACGTGTCCCACGCCTCCAGGTACAACCAGAGACACTTGGTGCTATAGTTTCACACTGATATCACTTTTCCATAGAGCACCATCGTTGTTTGAATATCAAATGCACTGGAGCTCACAACAAGAGTGGGTGTGTTGCTCTAAAAAAGGAAGTGTGATCAGACGTGATGTTACACTGCTACACTGAAGATTATCACCTGAAGCTTCCTGAAGTTTCATGGAAGTTTATTCTTTTCCACATTCAGCGCACACGGGTTGACCCAGTTATTGGTTGACATGAGCGTTTTCCAATCACTTTACATAATTATTCACAAAACATCTCAGCTTGATAACAGTGGGTCCCTTTCACTAAGTACACTGTGTGCAACTGTCAGAGTTCCCAAATAAGTGCTGAATTATTGATGCAGAGAAGTCGACACTTTACATTTGGATTTCATGTCATTCTGTTAGTTGTGTCGTGGGCTAATGACAAGCATGTTTGTTTGTGCCTGGTTTCTACTTCTCATGCAAATAGAACACAACAATTTGATGTAGGGTCTAAATACTTACAATGTGTTGATGTATTGCAGTGATTATTGTTATTACATAGATAATGAGGTCATTGCACAAGAACGTAACATCATTTACACAATGTAAAGTGATCAAGACCTAAAATAGCCAAATAGAATTTAATCTGCCTCATCAATAATGTAGCGTGTTGCCCTCTGACTCTTCTGCTGCTTCTGTGAACGCACGAGAAACAAACAAAGTCCTTTGAATTTTGACGCTGTACAAACCCAACTAAAGCTTTGATGTGATAATGACCACGTGTATTGAGTGAAAATGAAAGTATTGTCTTGCAGTGATGCTGCATTTCTTCTCTACTACATGCACTACAGTTTCTAAACAGAACTCAATCAAAAACAAATACATCTTCTCATAATTATTGTCTTTTTTACACCCACTACTCACTCATTGAAATGCTGTCATGGTGGAAATGGCTGCAGCCAATTTGAAATTCTGTCGCCTTTCCATCAGAATCTAAAATGTCTTCAGAGTGATATCATCCCTCTATGACTGCACCAGCAACACTAAACAAACAACTTAATATTAACCAAAGAAATGATGCTAATGAGCGCTGTGAGACATTAAACCTCCACTGCAAAGTCTATCTATGATCGTTTTGTTGATGTTGCAGATAAATTAAACAATCCGTTAGTGGACATAACCTGAAATCGGTAGTTTAATTTATGCCACCATTTAGAGCAACGTAGACAATGAAGCGTGACAAAACACTGAGGAAGCAGCCGTCAAGTGAGAGAAATCCTTGTTTCCAATTCCATTCCACAGATCTTTCAACATCTCCACTCTGTTAATTAACCAGCCGACAGTTTCTCTCCTTTTTCTTTTCATTTTTACAAGATCTTTTTACACCACTCTGGCACTTTTACCGGAGTTGTCAGTGATTTTGTCGCTCTTGCTTGAGAGTATCTTGTCGCTCACAATGTTACAGATAAATCAAATAATCGTTAATTAATGAATTAGTTTGTGGCCATACATGAACTACACCTAAGGATTTGCTCTTGTAAATGAAACAATCATAAAAATGAGCAGCAGATTAAGTTAATTAATGAACAGTACCATTGGAGAAGCGTCATGTATCATTTAAATATCATAAAAATGTAAATGTACAACACTATCTAGGCCTGGTACATCCAAATCCTGAGCACCCAGGTCCTTTATTCCAGCGGTGGCACCGACATAATCTGCTCCACTGAGCCGGGATCTTTAATCTATCTGAGATTCTGATGCTACATCAAGTCATATCAAACATCAACGCTCCTGCCGCTTCTTCTCCTTCAAATGAAACTCGTTCCTCAGGAAGTTTAGCGTCCCCTGCTCCAGCATACAGTCAATAATAATAATAATAATGATGATAAGTGCGTTCTCTCTGCCGCTCCCACACATGCAGTGGTGGGGATTTGAACCAGTGACCTCGGATACCGTGCTCACTCTCCCATCATTAAGTGGGTTTGATGTGTGCTCCCTGACTTACCTACTGCTCCAGTGGTTTCACTGCACGTCTCTACAATGATCTGGATTCACACAAGGCTGAGATTTGCCATCTGTCTTTGCCCAGAGGGCGGAGTCAGGGTAATGTGCAGTCTCGACTCCACCCCCATGGTGTGCAGCATTTATTAAGGCTCACATAACGAGAGAAGAAGAAGAAGAAGGAGGAGGGGAAATGTCTTGTTAAATGTGTTTTGTAAATATTTAAAGACTCTTTCACGGACACGTATGTAAATACTGAACTTGTCTGCAGGTGAAGACGAGGAAGTCAGTGGAAAATAGAGTTTGAATGGAAGTTTTTTAATTAACGTACTTCTCACGTGATTTGTTAAGTCACAAAACAACGGTTAATGGCCTCAGTTACTAGTTTAATTGTTATGTTACCATTTAGAGGAAAACAGATGATAAAGCACAGCAAAAAACTTAAGGTTTTCTTACTCATAAAATACATATTTCACTGATTATTTATTTATCATTATTATTTATTCACACCGTATACTCCTGACTGATGCCACCACTAGCGTGCAGTTTATTAAATTAACACCATGTTTATTACATTAAGCCATGGCATGTAGAACTAAATTGCTTTGAATTTTTGTAGAGCTGGAACAATTAATTAAGTAATCGTCAACTATTTCTGATAATTGATTCATTAACTGTAGATTGCCTTAATCATAAATCTTGTTTTAATCATGAAAAAAAGCTTCACACCGAGCAGGTGGGCAGCGTAACACCGTGCAGCGCACAGTCCGTCGGACATTATTAGAAGATGATGAAGAAGAAGAAGAAGAAGTGAGTGGATATCCTGCACCATAATAACCCCACACAGTCTGCTGGTCTGTCACTATAGCAGAAATCCTCTTTAATGCATTAATCAAACACACGTTGTACACGCTCCAGTGTGCTGCAGCTTCTCCTGCGTCGTACAGTGTTGGTTCATCCCTCTCAACAGTATAAGAGCAGCAGGTTTGTTGTAGCTTCACAGCCCCGGGCTGCTGGACACTTTGCTCAATTCTCTCTCTCTCATATGATAAATTATTCCGTTTGCTTGATTTTTCCTCATGTAACACACTGTGTATCCACAGTTAAGAGGCTCTGCGGCGTTTTTCTCTCAACATAATGCGGTGGAGTTTGTCATGGAAACCGAACCGTGCCGCAGTGCATGTGTTCAGTGTCCGCTTCCCTTCTTCTCTGTGCTGTGTTGAAAGGGAGGCAGTCAGGAGGGTGAAGGTTAATCTGAGTCACCCGCTCCTGTAAGCTGTCTTTCTTCTCCTGCTGCTTGTGTTGTTGAAAAGTCAACTTTCACATAATCTGCTTTGTGATTCAGGAGTCTCAATCAGTCTGTAGTGAACTTAACACAGATTAACTTTGGTTAATGCTCCTCCAGACGTGTCGGCTGTAAACTACACACAATTCAGCACCGAAATAATTCAACTAATCAGTTCATTGCTGGTTCATGTTTATGTGAAGATCTTCATTGAAATTCCTGCAGGAAATGAAAGAAAACAACTAATTAAAAACAAAACTCAATCTTTTGCAGTGTAAGGTTTTGCTGCTTTTTTTTTTCCAGTTTTCTATCTTTGTGAATTTAAAATGAGAAATGCATTTTTTAGGAATTGCCCCCCGTTTTATACACTTGTGTTAGGAGAGTGGTATTACTCCCAGATTTTCTTCTATGTTAACATCACATCTTCCCTTTCTTACTTATTATTTTATATAATCGTGTGTGTGGACCTCAGCAGGAGCAGCTGGTTTGTGGCAGTTAACCCTTAGACCATAGAGCTGCTTTGTCCATTACTATGTTTAAACATATACAGTATATACAGAGGAATATAAGAATGTGCAACATAGAGCGTCTTATATTGTTTTCTGATAAAAAAAAATGTTTCAAATCGGATTGATGTTGGGAAATTTGGGAAATACGTCACAGTTCAAAGTTAGCTTGTCTCGATTTTTTGAACAAAAGAAAAGAAAAACACTCTATTTTTGTGACTTCTGCACAATTATAACGACTTTATATCACGACTAAAAATGTGATATAAAATCAATCATAACTCTGACTCAACAACACATAAGAGGATTAAAAAAAAACCTCATTTTTTAAAGCCTGAATATGCACTAAGGGTTAATGAGGATCCAAATAAATGAAAGATGTACAATAGACATCCCAAATATAATAACGAGGATACTCATTTCCATTTTCGTGTTTGTTTTCCACACTGTTCTATAAGTTAAAAAAACAAATAACTCATTCACATGTTGTCCTGTACAGATGAACCTGACGTGGAACAGGTCCTCACCACGCCCAGCAGTCCTCCATCGTCCTTCTCTCCCTCCTCCACCTCCTCCACCTCTGTGACGACACAGCCAACTCCAAGGACTGACTTGCTTCTTACGCCACCCACTGATGCTGCTGCTGCTGCTGCTGCTGCTGCTGCTGCAGCACCACCACCAGCAGACGTCCCTCCATCTCCACCACCTGACGCTGAACACCCTGCAGCTTCACTCTGCAAAAAAGAAAAGGACATGGAGGAGGAGGAGGAGTCGGAGGAGTCGGAGGAGGAAAAAGAGACGCAAACAGCCACAGAGCTGAAGCGTAGGACTCCCAAAAAAGACTTGTTAGAGATTGACCGTTTCACAATCTGTGGCAACCGCATTGACTGAGCAGCAGCAGCAGCAGCAGCGGCAGCAGCAGCTGCTCCTGTGGATTGTGGAAATTAACCTCTCAGGAAAGACAGACAGACAGACAGACAGACAGAAAAGGCCTCTCAGCCCAGCTCTCCAGGCCAACAGCCGCAGAAAGCCGAGTATTTATTCGAGTCAGTGGTGACACAGTAAGTTATTGTGAGTAAGGACACAGTCTAAGAGGACCCTGCTGATGTGGAAGCCTGAAGTTTTATATAAGAATACTTCAGCAGGATTTAACAGCAGGAGTGAAACAGTGTGAGTTGTCAGGATGAAGTGTGTGTGTGTGTGTGTGTGTGTGTGTGTGTGTGTGTGTATAGGTGTTAGGATTGTTCAGTGTTTAGAGTGTGAGTGTGTGATATAGCGTATGTGTGAGCACACAAGCACTTCCCCGGGTTAGCAGCGCTGCGAGCATGAGGAGAGACGTTTCTCAGTTTGCCCGGCAGCCAGAAAGTACAATCATTTCCAAACTACTGCATCAAGCTAATCCTGGGCTTATTTATACTTGCATCAAGTGTCTCCTTTGTCCTGTGTGAAAAATGATTAGCATTTTTTTGGACTGCGGTGCTTTAGGGCCGTGCTCCTGTGGCGTCCGTCGTTACTAAGCAACTGAAACCTGGGCGCTGCTGAGACGACCATCAGTAAAACCAACACATGAAAACAAAGGCGTGTCTAATCGATACAGTGTCTTTGCTGCTCAATGAGTTTGCCAACTTGTCCAGGAGCTTCATCTCGAAGATCACATCATTCACCTGTCCCCATTCACATGTCCTCATCATTCACCTGTCCTCATCATTCACCTGTCCTCATCATTCACCTGTTCTAATCATACACCTGTTCACATCATTCACCTGTCCTCATCATTCACCTGTCCTCATCATTCACCTGTCCTCATCATTCTACTGTCATCATCATTGTTAGAGATTGACCGTTTTCTCACCAATTCTCACCTGTCCTCATCATTCACTTGTCCTCATCATTTACCTGTCCTCATCATTCACCTGTCATCATTCACCTGTCCTCATCATTCACCTGTCATCATTCACCTGTCCTCATCATTCACCTGTCATCATCATTGTTAGAGATTGACCGTTTTCTCACGAATTCTCACCTGTCCTCATCATTCACCTGTCCTCATCATTCACCTGTCCTCATCATTCTACTGTCATCATCATTGTTAGAGATTGACCGTTTTCTCACGAATTCTCACCTGTCCTCATCATTCACTTGTCCTCATCATTCACCTGTCCTCATCATTCACCTGTCATCATTCACCTGTCCTCATCATTCACCTGTCATCATCATTGTTAGAGATTGACCGTTTTCTCACGAATTCTCACCTGTCCTCATCATTCACCTGTCCTCATTCACCTGCCCTCATTCACCTGTCCTCATCATTCACCTGTCCTCATTCACCTGCCCTCATTCACCTGTCCTCATCATTCACCTGTCCTCATTCACCTGCCCTCATTCACCTGTCCTCATCATTCACCTGCCCTCATTCACCTGTCCTCATCATTCACCTGTCCTCATTATTCAACTGTCCTCATCATTCACCTGTCCTCATCATCAGAAACCTGGGAGCTGCTGAGACGACCGACCCCCCCCCCCCCCGCCCTCAGTAAAAACCGGTGTCTTATCAGCAGAGAATCTTTCATCTCGATGATGAATGTACAGAGTTCATTTCAGAGTCAACAAACGCCAGTTTATTTGGCCCGAGTATAAAAAGACACGTTGAAAGAGTTCCTTTGTCCACCCAGAACACACCCAGAAAAACCAAGCACATCCGACTGCAGACAGACAGCAGGCACTTAGGAAAACACGTCCGTGTAAAGTCACAAACGTAGAGCGCTAGGGTCAGGGTTACAAATGCACGTCGCATACGGCATTGCTCTCGGGGGAAAAGACGATGCACGTGAACCTTCAGACTTCAGACAGAATCTGTGGTCTCCAGCTCCGGGTTTTCTCCCCTACAAGTGATTTTTAGATAAATGTGGTCAATCACGTGGTGATTAATGAGAATACTTTTACTTTCTCTATCCACGCGATCATTTCTCCCAAAGTTCTTCAACTGACACACATATGATGATGGTGTTAAAGGCGTCAACAGATGTTTGAGCAAACAGTCGTACACTGGTGATAATACAGCGTCTTTACATTGTGCTACTTCAAATTAAACCGAAGAGTTCACTCCTGGGTGAGTGCGACTAGTTTGCATTTTAAAAATGAAATGGGTTGTTATTTTTTTTTTACATGATTAATACACAACTTCACATGCTCTAAATGAGTAAATAAGTTTAATGTTCCATTACCTTTGGTCTGTAGAGCCTTATGTTTGCACTGGTGGACCGCGTTGTCTTAAATAAGGTCACATTTCTCATAATGTTCTAATGTTTACATCTGTAGAAAAAAAGAAAGAAGCAATATTTCTGTGACAAAATGCCTTTTTTTTCATATTATGCATGATATGAAAATGATTTTGTTGACTAATGTGAATTATTATTATTTTGTTTATTTGGTTTGATTTAAAATGGCCTTTTAATGCAAAGAAGAATCTACTGTATATAACAGAGCAGTACTTTGATTTTGTTTTTAACCGAGTGTTTAATGACTTTATATTATGTATTATTCCCGACGTTATATATGAATATATCAGAGAGCTATAATCAAAAGTCATTAATATGCTGTAGCTGCACCAAATATTTCTAATGTACAGTATAATGTCAAAAAAAAGAAGAACGGTACGTTACAGTGACGATCGCTCCCTGATTTCTTGCCGTTTATATATTGTTTTTTATTATTAAACTCAAATATATTTGACTGGTACTATAATAATAATAATAATAACTCTGAAAATGATCTGTGAAATTAAAAGGAACTTTTCTGCCTGGTGATACGTGAAGCATATGAAAAGCAGAAAGACGACATATGTTTGTAAATAGTGTTTACACGTTAAAATGTGGAAAACAGCTCTTTGTAATAATGGAGATTCTTCTGTTTTTGGTGCATGAAAGCTGTTGTTGGTCCTACATTTGTTTTTTTGTCACATGTCTCATATTCACTGGCGTGAGCTCTGCTTTCTTTCGCCGCCTCATTGGTCCCAGAACCATAAACTGGGTCCAGCTGAGCTTCGCTGGGCTAATGGAGACGAGACAAAAGTGTCCTTGACGGTCCAGTACACTGCCTTGCTGTGTTTCATCCCTTTTGTTTCTTATTTAATTGTATGAAAATGCTTTTGTTTGGTTGTTAATAAAAAGTTGTTTTTTAATTATGTTTTTTTGTTTTTCAATCTAATAATTATAAATTTGTCATTGTCATTCTTGAAGACATGTGTTGCTGCTGTAGTCTCTCCTCTTGTGTTTGTTTCCCCTTTAGAAGCTGAATTTACCTACAAAAAAGGATGATTTTGGGATCTGCAGGGTGACCTGGACTTTGAGTCAAACTTCCTCCAGGTGTGATTCAACGATGTCTGTGAGTGTCCTTCACTTCCCCTGACTTTGGTCGGAGGCGGTCAATGCTCGAGTTTAAGTAAAAAAGTGCCTTTTTTTTAAGTTTACTCGCAGTAAAAGTTACTTCGTTACTAGGGAACACAAATCTCACATATATTGTTTTTAATTAAAGGCAAAACCTTACAAATTAAAGTGCTGGCAAAATAAAATATGTTAAAAGGTCACAAATGCTTTAACTTTCTCACTCGCTCAGGGTTCTGAATTAACGCCAATTCACCTGTCCTTATTGTTCACCTGTCTTCATTCACATGTCCTCATCGTTCACCTATCCTCGTTCACATGTCCTCATCGTTCACATGAATTCAGGTCAAATTTGTTGTTACTTAGCAACAGATGTGATTTAAAATGTAGCGATGTACAGTCGGTCCAAAAAAAGATACTTAAGTAAAAGTAAAATTATACATTTTAAAAGTACACAAAAAAAACCTACTCAGTTACAGTAACACAAGTAAATTACTTAGTACCCTAATTAGAAATTAAAAACAACTGAACTTTCCCTGATCAACATTCTTTTATAAATAGCTGAAAATAATTTATTCTAATGTAACAGCACTGAATCAAAAAATCCTCGCCTTTATGGAGGTTATAATGACAAGTTGTGGGATGTCGTTTCTGGTGCCGATCAACTGACTTACATTGTACATAACAGCATTATAATGTTCAGTTAATGTTATCCTGACAAGCTGAACTTAAAACTGTCAAGACGTAAGAATGTATTGCAGGTTTGCTTTATCATACTGGACTATATATGATCTGTGAACATGTGTACACATTTTAAATGTGGGGAAAACGTCCTTTTCTCACGTCTTTAAAACCTATTGTATGTGGACTGGTTTCTTTCCATTCTCTCCCATTAGAAACGTATGAAATGTAGGAAAACAGCTCTTCACAGTTGTGCCTCACCTGTGCTTCTGAGGCTGTGGCAGAGCGGTGCCGTATGAGCCGAGGAGAAGGAGGTGAGGTCATCAGGTATAGAATAAATCTGCAGCTGACATTCTTAGACGCATAATCTTCTTATACTGCTGAGGACTGAGACGAGCGTCAGCTCTGTCACTGCTACCGGGAAGTTGTCTCGAGGCTTGATGACAGTAGTCGTACTTGGAAAGATTCCAGTATGTTAGGGTTAGAAGAAGAAGAAGGAGCATTAACGATACTGTTGTTGATGTTGTTACAACTTGCTTTAATTGTCCATCTAATCCCAGAAAGTTTAAGACATTTAAAGACACCAAACTTGGCAGATACTCTAAGAAAGAGAGTTAAGATTGATGGACTAAAGCCTGAAAACAGTTTCTCTTAAATGTTCTGTTCAATATTGTCTAGGTTAGGTGTCTAAAACTATGGCTCTGGTGCTGTCACTGAGCCAGAGATTATTTAGCACAACTTCTCTTCAAACACGATGTAACGATAATGAAACTCAGCGGTTTACCTGTTCACTCGTGACTAGTTACATGTTTTTGTCCTGAAAATTACCTCGATGCAGAAACACAGAAACTCTCGGCTGCTTTATTTTATGGGTGGAGTGGCTCAGTGGCTAAGATCGGTACCCTGTGTGCAAAAGACATCATGGTTGCAAGTTCAACTCCACCCCTGGCTGATTGTACTCAATTCCCTGCTGGTGTGTTTATAGGTCACATATTCAGGTTTAAAAAATGTGTTTTTTTTGTGTTCTTGAGTCAAAGCTATGATTTATTTTATATCCCTTTTTTACTCGTGATGTAAAGTAGCGATAATTGTGCAGAAGTCACAAAAATAGAATACTTTTTGTACTTTTAGTACTTTTTGCTCAGGTTGTGCTGAAAAAAAGGATATAAGACGTTGTTGCACATTATCTTATAGCCTCTGTATATACTGTATATGTTTAAACATAGTAATGGAGTTCTAAGGGTTAAAATTCATAAAGGTATAGAAATGAAGTAGAGAAGAGATGGAACTGTAGCTAAATCAGCTCTGTTTTGTGCAATATCTCCTTAAACTGTGACCTTTGCACTTTCTTTTCTTTTTTAGATCCATCACTTAATCAAGAACCTCCACCAGTCACACGTGTCCGTGGAGCTTCAAGTCACCATCTGCCTCTCTGCAGGTCTAATGAGTGTGTGATCAGTGGAGGAACGGTGCTCGGTAACGGTGATCAAACGCTCCTCCAGACAGGAGAGCCTCTTGTCTCCTGGAGGCCGGGAGGAGGTGGACAACGGTGTCATTGTCCACACAGAGGGACAGACGCAGAGTCCAACCTGTTCACTGCTCCACCAATCGTGATGCACCTCTGCGCTGCACCGCAGGTATCCTCTGTCTGCCCTCTGGGTGGGGGCAAGGGTCAAAGGTCAGGGAAAACAGAGAGCACCTGTTAGAGGGAAGGTTTTGGAGAAACATAAATGTGATAACTGATGATCTGCACTTTCACTGAAGCTTTAATGAAGAACAACAACAATCGAGGAGGTGAAGTCTTCACTGTGCACTGCCGTCCACGAGGTGGACGCCTGAAACACAGAAGGCAGGAGCTGAGCAGAAGAAGAAGAAGAAAGTGACTGAATCCATCAATAAAGTCAAAGCTGATCATGAAGAGACTCATAATAAAAGGTGAGGAGAAAACTCAGGGCTTGAAACAACAGATCCTGGTTAGAGACAAAGGAAGAAGCACAGAAGGTCCATATTAAAGTAACCCCCCCCCCCCCAAACATGAGAATTAATAATGATTGGTTACGGCTCTGGTACCTTAATAAATGATTTACAAAGCTTTTCTCAGTCTTCTCCTCTCTTACCTGTGGATCCTCTCATCTTTGTTCCCAGGATTCTCTCTCACTCACTTGCCCCGAGGGTCAGAACTGAATGGGGGGGTAAAAGGGGCTTTTATGTTTGCTGCTCTGCTCTCTTTGCTTGGAATGAACTGCAGAAAGATTTGAACCTTAAAGTCTTGGAGGCACACACACATCTGCCTGTACACATTTATGATTGTGTGGATTTTTATGATCATGATTCTGAGAATTGCATTTGATTACTGTATGTTTTTTATACCTTTCCCTTTTTTTGTGTGACTGCTGCCTGTCTTGGCTGTAGGACACACTTAGAAAATAGATGTTTAATCTTAAATAAAGGTTTAATAAAAATAATAAACAATTCATAGTCAGATTACTACCAGGAATTCACTGAAACAAATTCACACCTGACTCTGTGAACTCCCTCCTCCTCCTCTCCCGGCAGGAGGAGCGCTTCCCTCCGGATCCTCCCTGCGTAAATGGACGCGGCGGCGCGCACCCCCGCCCGCCCCCGCGACGCGCAGATGCTGCTGGAGCGGCAGAGACAGTCGCGCTCATCACGGTGGGACTGAAAGAGCGGAGACTGTGTGCGTGCGTGTGTGTGTGTGGGGAAGATCGCCCGGTTATCGTCCATCCATGAGCCCGAGACCTCGGGGAACGATGCGCAGAGAGAGCGTCTCCGCGGGCAGCACGACTTAAGGAGCCGCGCTTCATCCATCCGGACACTTTTTTACTCAACGGAAGAAGAAGAAGAAGAAGAATCCAGGCGGCGCGGATCCTTCATACAGCTCATCTCCATTTAACCCCAGTTTGATCCAATCTGTCAGTTGGTTTGGACGCGATGTGGAAGACCAGCGTCCTCGTCCATGTCCTGGTTCTGCCCCTGCTCCTGCTCCTGTCCCCGGCCTCCGCTGAACTCCGGCAGGAGACGCAGGAGACGGAGCCGCGGAGGCTGCCACCGCCGGGAAAGTTGGATTTCGGTTATGTGCCCGCGGGACTTTACGAGACACTGGCCCACTATGAACCGGGACCGATCGGGATCCTGTTCCACATAGTGCAGACTTTTCTGTGTGCGGTGCAGCCCAACGCTTTCCCGCAAGGTAAGAATCCACATCACAGAAACAATAATGATAATAATAATGATAATAATGACACATACATTGAATCCTCGTGGATTCAGAGACATCTGTGTGAATTGAATCACTTATGACAGAGTTCTGCTGTGTGTGTGTGTGTGTGTGTGTGTGTCAGCTTCAACTGTTTAAATACACTGTAAAATATTTCACAGTAATGTACTGACCATTAACTACTGTGTCTCATAGGCTACACTGTATCTCCATTGTAGGTTACTGTATAAATATATAGTTATTTACTGTTAAAAGATAAACGCAGGTGTTTACTGTGACTTAACAGTTATTATTATTATTATACGACTGTGATTTAGCAGTATTTTGTTATTGTAATCATATCACGTAGTACATCATTGTGATTAAGCAGTATTTCCCCTGTATCAATGCTGCATTTTATTGTGAAATTCACACCTGAACAATCACTTTTAGAGGAGTGAACGATCACAGTCAATGCCTGTGAAATCCTGGAAATAATCCTGGAAATAATCCTGAAAATAATCCTGGAAATGTGCATTTTTTTTTAAAAACGAGAATAATCTGATGAAATCAAAAACCCGTCTCTCTGCACCAAAAACATGTTGTGATTTATTTGAACAGATCCTGGTTTAATTCTGATTGAAAACGCTCATCTGGGGTCACATGACTCACGTGCTCCTGCCATGTGGGGGGTGTGTTTTGATTTGATTGGCGCGCAGACCCGAGCTGACAGCACACTTGACGGTGGCGTCTCTGCCCGCGGAGCTCTTTGTGTCAGCTTGATTACAATTAATGAAATCCTCGCTCACAGCAGCTTCTGCCTGTGCTTAAATCAAGGGAGTGAAATGAAGACTGTAGCTGTAGCAGTTAGCCACCAGGGGGCGACTCCACTGGTGGCAAAAATAACTCCTTTCTATGCGGAAAATTTGTCTAGTTTTGATTTGATTTATCGCGTCAGCAAATGTCTTCTTTAATCGTTAGTTTCACGACTTCTTCAACAGGAAATTTCTTTTTCTTTTAAAGACGTCAGTGAATTCTGGTTTCAAACGCTGACACAGTCGCTCAATGTAATCCTCAAGCGTCCAAAACAGACGTAACTGGAAGAGCACGTCCACATTTAAATACCAGATGCAGACAGGGTCACATGGCTTCTCATTTAATGCTATTAAACCTGACGTCTTAAACACACACACACACACACACACACACACACGAGCAGTGTGTGTTTAATGGGGCTGTGTTCGGCACAAAAACACGCGGCGCCCCCTCCGTGTGTCACAGCCACATGTATTGTCCTCACACTCCTGTGGAACATTTTGCAGATTAGCAGCTCCCTGACTCACCTTGTTAGTTGCGTAATCCCATAAGCCAGTGTGCCATATGTTGTTGGCCCTTTTAGTTTCCAGTTTGTCACCAGCACTCAGGGGCTCACCGTGGTCTATCTAATCCTGCGGAGAGCACAGTCAGAGTCACTGGGGCTCACAGTCGAGCTGTGCTGTTGGTTCATTCATGGGTGCATTAAGTAAATGACGGCGAGTGGAAATCATGTGGAAACTGCTGGGTCACAAAACTGCTCGGCTTCTCGTGCACACTTTTTTAATTCCCATTAGTCCATAAACCTCCTTAATTAGCTAGAATGGGGAGGTGGGAATGTGTTTAATCAGCTGTCACTTTTCCCAAACGTCGCCACCTCTGACAACAGGAGGAAGCTCCAACAGCTAAAACATATCCATCCATCCGTCTTCTACTGCTTTATCCTCCACATGAGGGTGGTCAGTCCATCACAGGACCACAGAGAGACAAACAACCACTCACTCTCACACTATGGTCAGTTCAGAGTGTCCAATTTACCCTAATCCCCGGAGAATCCGGAGAAAACCAACACACACACACACACACACACGGGGGGAGAACATGCAAACTCTAGCAGAAACACAAGAAACTCAAATGTCTTTCAACCTGATCAGGATCAAGTGTGGCTCTGTTTTTGGTTAAATTCATGTATTTACGATATTGTAACCCGTGGATAAGAAGCTCAGATGTCTCTCAGATGTCGGCTTCAGTTGGTGAACGCGCTAGTTTCTTCTTCGTATATTCCCACATCATTCCCAGCACGATGCTAAGATGGATTCATCTTCCAGCTGTTAGCGTTAACTCTTAGCACTGAATGTTTTTAGCGAGCTTTACCTTTGACAACATTGGATAGCGCTTTATATCCTTTATTTCCTCGCTTTATATCTTCTTATTTTCTTCACACTGGACCTTTAATAGTGTTCTCTCTTTGTTGATTTTGGACTAGGTACAAACAGGAAGTGACTGTCATGTTGTCACTGAGCTCCATTGTGTTGCTATTTTCTTCTTCCTCTTGTTTTGTTTGCGTCACGTTTTTTGTGGCGTTTGTGTCAAAATCCCGGTCACGCCCACTAATTCTAGAGGCTTTCATTATGATGTTTGTGTTACCAAGTGCATGTATGGATGTTTATCACGACACATGCTGTGATTGGTCACGTCTGGTTTGACGTAAACTTGGAGTCGTAGCACGTTGTCGTTCCCTGTGCATCTGTTGGAAAACAGAACTCACGAGTTACGTTCAATTCTACGAGACGAGACAAGTGAGGGAGAATAAGCGCTGAATGGTTTTCCTGCTCGTGGTTTGTGACTGGAGGGGGATGCACGTGTCAGAGTGGAGCTCTGTTTAGGTCGGGTGGATGTTCAGTTTGCGGGCGAGCGCAGCGCTGACATGTCGGGAATGAATCACAGACCGCCCTCGAGCGGAAAAGAAAGAATTCTGCATTTTGACTGAACAGCAGCATCAGCAGTTTGACCTGTTTCTCTATTCTGAGATCTAGAATATTGTGATGCAAAGGTGACATCTTCATCCACCTTGCTTTCTTCAAGTTCAGTCCATAATCCACAGATACCGACTTTAAAATGAGATTAAAAAATATAATAAACAGCACAGTTGATCAATCAGTTATCTAAACTATAACTGTTATTACTGTGATACGGTCTTTTCCTGTGATTTACTCGTATAAATAAATAATCTGCTTGTATTTTACTGACTAAAATGTGAAAGAAAAAGCTCATAATTGCAGACATTGGCTTCTAACCTGGTTAAATTTGTCATTTAACCAGGTTAAGGTTAATCATGTCGCTTTAAATACAACAATGCAAAGTAAAACTAGGCATTTCATGACTTTTAGGCCGAGATAAAATGATTTGAAACATATTCTTAATTCTTAATGTACCAGGAAATCATAAACAATCACTGTCTGATGTCTGTTCACACAGCTTCGGAGGTTAAAGCGCCACAAAACTAAAACAGAGTTCACCATCAGCTGCATAACGCAGGAAAACCACCTGCAGGAATGACTCATAAAACACAGTCAGCCATTATGAGCCAGTCCTATCAAAGTAACCTAAGAAGCCTCTGTGTTAACAGGCCCGTGTTTCTCTTGCCTTATACGAAGCCGCAGCACGCCCGTGACATTTTCCATCGCACAGAAAAAGGTCTTTTAATCTCCTGACGCGGTCGACTGAAGTGTCGCACACACGCAGGCTTCCCGACAAACACACGACTGACACCTACACAAAGCAAATCAACACTGACATGTGCTGTGTTTTATCACTGCAGTGTGGAAGCATCACGCCCACTCTAACGTGACATATCTGTACACATGCTGATTCATAGCACCATCAAAAGAAGCTGCTAAGACAATGATGAAGTAACACTGCTGCTTTTGTGAAGCTGTTTTTGCCTCAGACAGCTTTATTATTTACTGTATGTAAATGTGGACGTGCTGGGAGTTTAATGTCGTGTGTGCAGTTTTTCGCTGTAGATTAATCTGGTGAAGTCACGGTGAAGCTGTCACTTGTCTCTGTGTTCAGCCTGATTTTGCAGAATTTTCAAAGATTATTCTGAATATTGGGAGCAGGTGGTGCAAAGGTCTGTGTCGTTACAGCTGTTATTATATATCGTTATTGGTAACCGTTATACCGGTAACTGCGCTGAATGTGAAATTTGCTGATTCAAGCCTTCCGAGCAGTCGCTTCGCCGCTGCCATGTTTGTCGCCATGGTGCTTTTGAATAATAGGATCTTTTTTTTTTACATTTTTGCTGCAAGATACAAAGTTACCTTTGTGAAAAATGAGGTAAAATGGAAGAAGACAGGCTGTAATCTCCAGCTTCTTCCAGAAGAGTCATCGTGTAAGAATTGTTTTCTTGTGTGAATGTTCAAAGGTGTGAAAGGTCAGAAAATCATCCCAAACACACACAGCTAATATGTGGTATGCATGAATATATGAAACATTAACAACATTGAATAAGTAGACAGTAAAGCTGCTCGTCAGGGAAGATGGAATAACACATTTATAAACTGTAAAAACGATTTTTTTTCGTCCACAGAATTTCCAGAATATTCCATCGTGAAGGTTTTAACAAACAAAAATATTCACCCTCGAGCTAAAAGCCTGCCCACACTTCTTAGCTTTCTTTTGAGACTAAGATTTTACATAAAGACGTGTTAATTGAACTTTTCCCCCTCCCTGAAGCGTGGAAATGTTTATGTAATGTTGTGTAATGTTATTATTATTTACTTGACAAATCAAGGTCAGAAAGTTGACAATCATTGTCACCAAAACCTCAAAATGACAAAGTTATTCAGATTAGAGGAAAAGAAAGATGATGAGAATGATGTCTGTGCTCCTTTGATTCTCGTGTCAGAAGTTTTCCTGAGTTTTGCTCAAGGACACTTGAGAGGAAAAATCTGCTCAGAAGCCGGTGACCTTCAGCTCCTGTGCTCTGTCCAAACTCATAAACACCAAGTGTAAATTCACCAACAGTATTGAAGCCTTTGAAAAGCTCCCCCGTCGCCCGCTTTCATGTCGCATATTAATTCATCTGGGTGTAAGTCCGTCAGCGCTTGAGAATAGAGGTGCACTAATCTCCCTCTGCAGCGTTTTTAAGTGTATCATCTCTCGCCTGTGGGTGAGTAAGCGCGGCTGGGGAGAAGATGGTGCCAGCCACCGCCGTGCATCACATCCCTGCTGGAAAGGGTTTGCTCATTAGTGAGCTGCACTCCCTCTTCTCAAGAAAGGTGGAATTCAGACAAACAGTTGAGAATCTGGCATCGATTCAAGGAAAGCAGCAGTTGCCAGGGAAACCCGTCATCGGCAGCGATCATCATCGCTGGCATCTTTGGGTTTCACCTCGCTGAGCTGCTGTACAGTAAATCTATCTGAGGAACTCCTGCTTGTTACTGAGCTCTCATCAAAAGAGACGGAGGTGAAGGACGTGCAGACATGAAACCAAATTAAAGAGGGAAACATTTCAAAAGACTTCTAACCAAGGACAAAGCAGAGATCCAAGCGCTTTCGCTTTGCAACCGAGATTTGACAGAATTATAAAGTGGCCGGTGTTTTGAATTGTTGTCTTTCATCTTTTAAAAAGGAAGAAAGGAAGAAAGAAAGAAAGAAAGAAAGAAAGAAAGAAAGAAAGAAAGAAAGCTCTGAGGGGACGGATTCTTTTTAAGGTCAAATTTTGATCGTACACTTTAGAAGAAAACGTTTTCTGGAAGGTTTCAGGTTTTTCTCAGAGGCTGGATTTGTGAGAGAGTGGTGTATGGAATTAGATTTGTGTCAAGGAAAGAAACACTTTATGAACCGAGCAAAGAAAAATGAACCACAGAATCAAAACATGCAACAAAATATGGATTTAATTCAAAAATACACTTTTTGTTTGGAAATTCCAGACAGACAAGACCGTGACTACTTCTGGTCCATCGAGCTGTCGCTCCTAAACTCACTCAAAAATGTGTGTATTTGGATTTTGTGCTTGATTTTTGTTTGCTCACATGATAAAGTGTTGTGATGCAGTGTCATAAACTTTCAGATGTTGAATATAAAGAGGCTACAGTGCATCCATCAGAGGGAAACGTGTGTGTGAGGTGGGGAAAGCTGAAGCAGCTCAGTCAGTGCATTTACATATTTACATGATATGAATCAGATTATCTGTTATTTAGCCAGGAAGTTTCCCATTGAGATACAACATCTCTTCCTCCTGGGGGGGAAGTCCCGGTCGAGATAGCAGAAGCATAAATAGTAACGGAAACGAGACCTTTTCAGATATAAAAAGTCATCAGCAGAATATAAAAGATAAAAAGGAAGTTGTTAAAGGAGAGTAAAATAAAGAGTCAATTCCAACAAGGACCTTCATTCAAACCCCTCTACAGTACGTGAAACAACACATGGACTTTTAAAAACACATGTTAACCCAAACTGTGCCTGTTCCCCGGCTCCACCCCCTGAGTTTTGACCCTTAACAATAGAGGAAGCTGCTACACAGACACGAGGAAGAACAAGTCCCGCTGACGTCCAGATGATCAGATGATGATCAGATGATGATCAGATGATGCACTGATAAGGCGACTGACTCTGTGCTCTGACAACTACAGCTGTCGGGTTGTCGTCGTCCTGGTCGACACCCGTCGTTTAAATTGAGTCTGTGCCAGTGCTTGGACACTTTGCACAAGGACAAGAGAGTCCATTTCATTTGAGTTGTCAGGCTACAACTGTTATGTGACGGCGTTATTTACTGTTCCACTTAGTTTTTATCACAGCAGGCTGTTCAGTTGTGGCGCTGCTCGTCTGTGATGCCTCTCCGCTGCTTCACTGCCACGTACTCGCTCATATTTCTTGGCTCATGATTTGTTCCGATCGCTTTTCAAACTTCTCTAGGATTAGGAGTTAATCCCAGTTCTGAGAACAACACACAGTAACGTCATGATGTCTTGTTAGATTATTCAAAGTGAAGCAGTGTCCACTGGTTTTCAGCGTGGAAAGCTGGACGTGATCACGTGTTCAGAGGAGACTCCTCCATGACATGATGATTTGAGCGCTGGTCACATGTGATCAGATCACGAGGAGAGGATTAAAAACCTGGTCAGAGCGGGAATCACAGGTAGCCTCACGGTGCGATACGACGATTCCATGATCGTCAACATGTCGCAAGACAAACATACAGAGATACGTCTGATATGTGTCAGGATTTCTCTGTTATTTAAGTCTATGTATTAACTCCTAACGTGGATGGAGAATCTTTAACGAAGCTTTCTCCGCCTTCATCCCACTGTTAACTCACTCTTCTTCTTCAGGAAAGGTCACTTCCACCCCCACATGGTTTCTCTGTGTATTGACAGAGCACATAGCTGTGGCAGCACTATGGCAATGGCTGAACTGGAGTCAGCTGACCCTGCGCCGCGTCACGCCGTATCTTTGTGTGTCACACGGTAAACTGCTCTCCTGCCACGTCTAAGGAATAAAAGTGGCAGCTGTTCTTCAGCATATTAAAACCACGCCGAGGCTTATTTTACATGCTTTTGTATTTGTACCTCAGGAGGAGGAGGAGGAGGGGGAGGGGCTAAAACTCGAGCTTGGTGTTATTGGACACAAATGAGCGAACATTCATATGTTTTTGTGGCATTTATTTCCTCAGAAAGCTCTTTTTTCTCAGAAAGAAAAAAGGACGACGTTGCTGCTTTTTCTCTTTCTTCTGGAGGATTGGATGATGCCGCCCTGAGGCGTAAACATGTCACGGAGAGAACTGAGACACGTTTGTCTCCTCGATACTTTAAACTTCATCTCGGTAAACAAGGCCGAGCATTTATGAAAGCATGGCTGGACTATTAATCTGAAATAATCTAATTACGTGTAACCCTCCAACCACCCGGGCTTCATGATAATGATCTGAACATAATTTTGTCTCAACAAATGATTCAAATAAGTAACTTGTGCATCTCTGCATGTTTCTGCTGACTCAGTGTTACTGCTGCAGCGTCTAACAGAAGGTGAAGTCTGCTTTTTCTGTGCTGTCACGTGATTAAATGTGACAGTGACGGCCTCGGGGGGCCGGCTCTCACGCTTCAGGACACGCTCCCTCTTTCTCCCCCCCTCTCTCTCCCTCTCTCTCTCTCTCTCTCCCCCTCTCTCTCTCTCTCTCGCCTGTACGACACAATGCCAGCTGATTACCACGCGCAGCGAGTGTCAGTCACCGCGGCAGCAGCAGCAGCATCGTTGTGATTTTCATCAGGTGTTAGAGAGACAATCAGGGATGGATCCGCACACGAGCGGCTCACCTTCACTCACTGTCCACTTGTTTGACTCTGTTGACGGAGACGAGGCTTTCTCATGAGACTGTGACTTTAAAGATTTCAAACCTAATTTTAAATAGTAAGGTCATTTTCTTTGGAAGCATTAAAAACATGGTCAATGTTTATGTTTCTGTTGGTATATGCCTCAAACACCAAAGACACCAAATTTCCAGTTCATTCTCATAAATTCCTATTAATTCACCAAATTTCCGTGGAAAGTTTCTGCAAATGTACCTGAAATTTTCCAAAAAATGCAACAAACACTTACTTTCATAATCGATGAATCTGTCCAAAAATGTCAGGAAAAAAAATACTCAAATGTCTTTGTTTTGTCCACAAAATAATTGTTTTTTCTGTTCTGTGGAACATGTTCACATTTAAGAAGCTGAAAAATCAGAAAATCATTGGAAAAACTTAAGTAAGTGATTAATAATGTATGAATCGAGTAATTGTTACAGTATTTGAAAACGTCCCATCACTACAACACATGCAAAACTTACACAAATAATTATTTGTCATTTTAAAGATGATTATCAGGCATGTATAGAGTTGCGTGTAACTCTGGAAAAAAGTATTTTTTACATGAATTATTCTTGATTTATCCTCTAAAAGCTACAGTTTATTATTACATTAGGATTTTTTGCGATATATATCTTTAAAGTGATGCCACTAAAAACTAAAATAAATCTGGTTCCAGATTTATATCACTGTAAAACTGAAGCCGTTGCATTTTATCTGCAAGTTTCCGTTAAATATGATGTTTTCACAACCTCAGGAAATACTCTGATAGATATTTATAGACCGATATCATTTGTAAATATCAGGTCATTAAAATTAAAATCTGTAAATTGTGGTTTCAAACTCACACGCACTTCAACAACAGCTGTTTTTAACTCACTTTTTGGCAGCGTATCCTGTGGAAAATAGAGTCAATATCACTCACCACTAATAGACAATAAATCAAAAGATAAATAATAAGTTTATTATCAGTTGAGGCAGAAAAATCTCCCTCCAATGACAAAGTCTTTGCTTTGCTGCTTGATCAGCGCAGTTTCCTGTCGTCATAAAGTCTGAATGGATGTTGTTATGATTCAAATCTGCATCCATCGCTGCTATAAACAGCTTTCATCACTCTCACATGTTCACGTCCAGTCGCTCTCTTTACTGTATGTGAGAAGACAAACACAGAAAAGTCAGGTTTCATCCACTAGTGTTTTAGTACTATTTCCTGCAGCTGAATGAATTCACATGAGAATATATTGGAATATGCAGTTTACAGCAGATTATAACATGTGATTATTGTAATTTAACTGAATTTTCACATTATTAGACATGTTTTAGTGTTGTTGTCAGTGTGTGAAGTGTGTGGGTTCTCCCCTGATCCATATGAGGCCTGTATGTCCGTAGTATTATATAAATCATTTATGATCATTTTCAGTAAAACATAAAAGATGTTAGTGATGTTCACAACTTCAGGTTATTTGAAATATTTAGTCTGTATTAAAATAACAAAAAAAAACCTTATGACACTTATGTTACACATTAAGTCTGATTGTCCGATATTGTGCTAGTTTAACAATAACAACAAAAATAAAAACTTAAGACACTTGAAACAAACAGCAGTTGCACACGTTACATAGTACACACTTGGAAATTATATTCTGTTTAGAAAAAAGTGAAAACCCGCACTTTTCTTTGCTCTTCTCATGAGCTGCCAGTACACAAATAAAAATGCTTGATACATATACAGTATATGAATATGCATACATACAGTACACAGCCACTGTGCATTCAGACTCACATGTTTAAACAAAAACACTAGAATAGTACAGATCATATTAAAGTTGCATTTAAACCAGATCCAATTGTAATCTCATTGAAACATTTAAGATTATCCAGCAACTGTTTACAAACAAAAGTCCACTAACGTAGCAGACACTAATTGCCCAGTTTCCCTCTGCTTTGTTAACACCACTCTGTAATTGTGGAAGAAAGTGTTATTTTTGCTTCAAACCACTCACAGCCCCCCCCCCCCCCGCTGTGGCAGAACTGAAGTAACCCATAAAAAAATAAGGCTTTTTATGTTCTGATTGTGTCAGAACATAAAGTGCTGGTGGTTACGCAGGAACGTGTTCTGGTTACTCATATTCCCGAGTGCTTTCAGAGAAAGTTGGGTCTTTCTCTGATACGGCAGAAGTTCAGCGGTTGGATTCATGACACTCTGCGTGACTCCATCACAGGGAGCTCCTGCATTTGAAGTTGAAAAGCCATTCATGGTGTTTTTGTAGCGTATGAAAGCAGAAGAATAGATCAATGGAGCGAACACGCGGCTCCTGGATCCCTGAGAGGAGAGAAGATGCATCTCGTCTGTCATATAAGCCGCGTACGCGCGGGCGAGATAAGAGCGACGGCATTTAGATAAGTTAAACGCTTGAAACATTTCAAGGTAATATTATAATGCCGCCATCAGCTTAAGCCTCCCCGTGATCTGGCAGAGAGCTGCTGAGGAATATGGCAGACGTACTGAGAGCTCAAGTCGAGCTCAAGTCGAGGAAAATCTAAAGATTACGGGCAGCAAGAGAAGCTGAGAAGATATCAACTTTATTTGAAAAAAGAAATACAAAGAAGGGTAAAGCAAATAAATGGGGGAGTGTGAGGGAGCTGCTAAATCTGTGTCTCATTCAGCGGCGTCGTCATATTTGGGTCAAACCGAGAGGTCATGGTGAACTCATGCATTCTCTGTCTCTTTGTTGCGCTTCACTGGCGAGCGCAGTGATGTCTGCGACAAGTCCACTCTGGGGACACGCGGAGGTTTTCATTGCAGATGTGTGACATCAAGCGCTCAGTGTACAAACACAGGAGAGGGCAAACCCAACGTAGCATTTAGCCTCGGCGCTGCCCGTCACAGCTTCATCATCAGGTCCTCGAAGCCTTCACTCACGCGGCTCCAGTGTCACGGGAACGCGGCCGTGTCACCGCTCACAGAGGATCTGACGGTTTGTCGAGCAGCTCGGTGACAAGCGGCGTGTCAGATATGCACAGGTAGTCGAGCAGCTGCGATATCATTGAGGGTGGCTGTATATCTCCGCTAGCTGACAGCAGGTAACCTCTAAGGATTACTACGCTGTTCATCTCTATCAGTGTTCTCTAACTTTTTATACCAATTACCACAGGAGGAAATATTGAGCTCTCAAATGGCTTTGTTTTCTCGCCCTGATGGCAGCGACAGTAAGCTAAGTTGTCATTGACGACAACACAGGAGGACGTCCAGCAGCTCTATTTTACCTGGTCTGTGCTTTAGTTAAACAGGTCGACAGTGAAACGTCATTGATTATGTGGACTTGAGCTTTCAGTACAAAACACAGCCACACCATATGGATGGAAAGCAAAGGCCTTCGCCTAAAGCACATAATACAAGGCTTAGTCAATAGCCATGTTTCCATCATGGTACAGTTCGGTTTGGTTCGGCACAGAACGGTAAAGACCTTGGTCAGGCTTGTGTTTCGACTGAGAACGGTACCTTTACTCGGTAGGTGGGGGGTGGGGTGTGCGCTGCGTTGGCGAGATGCGACGCGTGACGTTGTACCGGTGTGCCGTCATTGAACGTGACGCATTAGCATGAGAATAGACCGCAGGGCGTTGAAGAAACACCGGTTGCAAGAGAGCGACACTTTGCTGTCGCTCCATCAGCGGACTCTCGTAGCTCTAGCGACACTCGTTACCGTTTCCATTTTTGGGTACCCCAAGGGAAGGGTACCCAAAAATGGAACAGTTGGGGCCGGTTGTTTTGGTTTATTCCTAATGGAAATGTAAAGAAAAATACGTACCATACCAAACCGTACAACTTGGTGGAAACACGGCAAAAGTATTTTGTTGTTGTCTCATTTTGGCATAATGAGACAACAGCAGCCGTGTGCAGTCGTCCAAAGGACATTTCAGTAGTATGTCTATTTTCTGTCCTCCCGCTGATGGGTGGGTGTTAGGTTGTCTCCTCTGATTGGTCAGAGTCTCGGCGCTCTGCAGGTTCCTGTCTGTCTTTGTCACCTTTGCAGCGCGGCTTCAGCCTCGATTAGCCAGTGCTAATCTGGGATGTTGTTTTCCTGGGTCAGACCGCGGCGAGACAATCCTCTTGTCGGTGCAGTGGTCAGCTTTCAGTGGTCAGCTTTCAGAACCAGACGCCACAGCACACACTTGTTTGTCCTCTTGTCCCTGGACGCAGCCTGAAGGTTAGAAGCGGAGGCTGGTGAGCAAACGATCACATTACCTGGTTTTCGGGGGAAATCAGATTTCTCGCTCCTCCTGGCCGCTTTCAGTGTGTAAGTCCAGTGTGTGAGAATGAGCGGCATCTAGTGGTGAGACGACAGATTTTTTAAAGCAATCGTATTCGTATTCAAATACTTCACGGTTGTCATTTCAGTTTCTCCCAGGACAAACCACTGGACCATTAAGTTCTACAGAAACACCCAAACTTTTTATATGATGACCTGCTATCTTTTTACGGCTAATATTATTTTCAGTCGGCAAACCAGCCATTTCAAAAGATTCGTATGACAAATCAATCACAACACCCTCATTATTCATGTGTTATTTCTTCAATTCTAAGTGAAAGGCTGCAGAACATTCAGCACATTTATTTATCACCACCCAAAATAAATCTCCCACGAGTGTCTGGGAGTGACTTTTTTTTAACTGCACAAACGAATAAAATGAATAAATATTAATAAAACTTGTGCATCGAGGAAAACGCGCTCTATTCTGACAGCCGGTGAATTATTGTACTTATCTCTGAAGGCACATCACTCAGCGTACACTGGATTCACGTTGTCATTTCTCTGTGTCCACGGACACGACGGCAGCGATATTACAGGTTTTATTAGTGTCTGTTGCCATGTCACCCACATTTATTTTTATCCGAGTGTGTGCAGTTGCCCTGTCATGCATTAGCTCCCATCAATGTGATTTCCACTGAAGAGGCAACTGTCAGGATTATTAAAAGTGTAACTGTGAACGCTGGATTGTATTCACAGCATATTGTGTATTGGTGCATGTGAGCAGGTCTGATCAGATTAGCGATGAGGATGTTTATGTTCTGTCTGTGTCTCCTCTCAGCCGTGGACGCATGAAGACAGCTTTATTGTGTAGGGGCCATGTCTCAGTCGTAAATGAGCCCAGCAGCTGTTTACGTACGAGTGATGTGTACAATTCCACTGTATGTACTTACTGTACACTGTATATACTTACTGTATACTGTTTGTACTTACTGTATACTGTTTGTACTTACTGTATACTGTTTGTACTTACTGTATGTACACAGACAGTAAACTTCCCTCTCCTTTGAAGCATTAACGTCATATTCCAACAGAACACGGTGAGATTGAAACAGTTGATAATTTTATGACAGCAGATTAAATCATCTTGACGCCATCTTTGGCATCCACACACAAACACACCTGTTTTTATTAGAGCTGAAACAATGAATCGATGAATCGATTACAAATCGATTACTAAATTAATCCACAACTGTTTTGATAATTGATTAATTGGTTTGAAGCTTTTTTCATGATCAAAACAAGATTTCCGATTGAAGCTTCTTAAATGTGAGTATTTTCTTCATTTCTTTGCTCTGGATAACAAAGAAATCATTAAAAGTGAATCATTTTGGTTTGTGGACAAAACAAGACATTTGAGAACACCATCATTTCCAGGTTTCACAAACACCGGTCAACATTTTTTAAGGTTTTCTGATATTTTATGGACCAAACGATTAATCGATTAATTGAGAAAATAATCCACAGATTAATCGATTATGAAAATAATCGTTAGTTGCAGCTCTTAGTTGTTATGATGCTAGGGAATGCATTATGCCAACCCCTTACCCTAACCCTTACCCTAAGTGACTAACCCTAACCCTAAAACCAGGTCTTAACCCTGAAAAAGCACAAACATGTCCTTACAAAGATAGGTTTATATATTTTTTGGACCTCATAAAGACATAACACACATTCTTGTGCAGCATCCTTAGCTGGGACAACCTTAACTTTAACCTTAACCATCACAACTAAATATCCTAACCCCAACCCTTAACCTAACCCTGACATTTATCTAGTTCTAATCCTAAAACCAAGTCTTAACTTAAAGATTGTGAGTAACGGCCAAAAATGTCCTTGATTCCCATGATTTGTATGGTTTTGTCCTCACAAAGATATATATGCCCTCTCTCACACACACACACACACACACACACACACACATATGCGAGGCAGCTCATTTCAGTGTGATTGGTGGGAGGAGATAATGGCACAAAAAGATTAAGTGTTTTAAATTAAATGCCTTTACACCATGTCGTTTTGTAACTGTGTGTGTGTCTCTATCTGTGTGCGTGTGTGTGTGTGTGTGTGTGTGTGTTCCTTTATTCTAGTTGTGATAAAAGCCAATAGACTCCCCTTCATAGTTACGGGTTCCATGGTAACAGTGTGTTTACCTTGCGGAGGTGTTTTCACACCAGGCTCATGGGAAGTCAGCTCTGATACACACACACACACACACACACAGACACACGCACACACACGCACACACACGCACACACACACACACACATTATTTCAGTTAAATGCCAAGTCAGTGGTGCGTGTGCGGACATTCACTGGAGGACGATTATCAACACTGTGTGTACAGTATGTAACCACATATTGTGAAAGCCTGTGTTTATTAGTATTTCATACTTGTTATATAAAGTTAGTTTTAAAGGTTAGAACACATCTGTTTACATGTCACGACAACATGTTCAAAACTGATTCATCACTTATCAAAATGGCTGCCAAGGCATTTAGCCACCAGGTAACCAGTTGCTAATTATTAGTCATTATTAGCTGTAGCTCTAACGATGAAACAAATGTGAAAATTAAGCATTTTTTTATGTTTCAAACTGTGATTTTGATTTGAAAATCAGGAGCAGAAAACCCTAAAAACATGGAGAGTTGTATAATCACACATTACAGTCCTAGTGATTTATTTATTATGATCTTATTTAAAACTCTGCGCACATGCTTTTACATTTAATAATACTAAAAAAAGGATTTAGGTCAGGATAATCTTTGATATCGTCCCATTCTGTCCCAGAATGACAAAGTAACAGTTAAAATAAAGTGTATATTAAAGTTAATAAGCGTTTTTTGTGCCTGATTAACTTTAATATACACTTTATTTTAACCGTTCTCCGGAGTTGGGCGAGGGGAAAGTTTATCAGAAAGTTTGAAAGTGTGGGGTCACCGCAGGTCTGGAATAATCTCATCTCAGGCTGTTTCCATACGTACGTCTGCATTATATATCAGAGTCAGATATATTCAGTCTGTCGGGGTTTTGTGATTGTTCAGCACGAGCTTCGTGGATTTACAGCGAGCAGTCGACTCTGACGGCTCGAAATTGGCGCCGCCACGGTTCATCTTTGCGGAACCTCTTCTTGCCGCCATTGTGGTTTTAAACAAAGCTAATCCCGTGACGTCTGTGGCTCTGGAGGAGTTTTTTTTAATATCATAACACAAAGCTCTCCCTCATTTTGTGCGAGTTTCCTCAGATAACTTTCACGACTCTTTTGTGCTGTGGACGTGTTTCATCTCACGACCACGCTCACTTTCTTCTATATTTATTTGATTCCTTAATAAGTCTGTGAGCAGCAGCTGTGGTCTCAGAGAACTGCTGAGGCTTAGCAGCAGGAATAGCAGACTTTTGTTGATTTGTTGGTGATTGGATTGGGTTTTTCTCTTCTTCTTCTTCTTCTTCTTCTTCTTCTTCTTCTTCTTCTTCTTCTTCTTCTTCTCCTTCTTCTTCTTCTCCTTCTTCTGTGCAGATAGTATAGATTTTCCTTCACTTAATGCAGAGCGGCGTGAAAACCCATTTTCATCAGCTTCTTGTCCTTGCATTGCATCACCTATCATTTATCAGTCTATTTATACTCTCCATCTGACCATGTATTCTTCATCCCTCCATCTCTGCACCATTCTCTTGATTCTCATTCTCTGATTTTTATTCGTCCATCTGTCTCAGTCTGTTCCAGATCTATTACCCCCCCAACGCGCCCCCCCCCGACTTCAGAGCTCATTCCTTCTGTTTTTTTTTTGCTGATTTTTCATTTTTCAGCTGTTTAATCAAATCTAAATATAAACATAAACTGAGCCTCAGTCCACCTCAGAGTGTGTCCTCTGTCAAGATCAACCACAGTCTTATTTTAGTGTCTTCACTTTACTGCACGTGTGGGTTTTATTCAGCACTAATCCACAGTTAAACCAATTAGCAGCGCAAAGAAACTGCTTTATTTCATATCTGAAACAACGAGGAGACGTTTGTTCTCCTGGAAACTCGTGTGTTTTCCTAAAAGAACACGGCTGAGTATCGGAGCAATAAGCCTGAAGCATCCTCTGACCATGATGTTAGCTGAGTCACTTCTACAGTAGACACAGAGACAAAGGTTCTTCTGTCAGTGCATCAATAAATGTTCCGTCCTGATGAGAACAAAGTTCTGGCACAGGAAACTGTTCAGCGTCCTGAGGAACCCACTGTTAGTGTCATCTTCTTCTTTGGTTGTCTTCTCTGTCGTCTTGGTCTTCTTGGCCTTCATCTTCTTTGTCTTCGTCTTCTTTATCTTCTTCCTCCTCATGTTTTTTCTGATCAGCTGAACCAAGACAGAGCTCTGCTGGATTTCTCTGGGCGAACGAATCCCTTCCAGTAAAAGTAAAGACAAAAAAGCCAAACCCTCTCTCTTGGTTCGTCTTTATCTTCAGATCTCTGGAAAGCCTCAATAAATCTGCTTTAAATGCTGAAACCAGCTTGTGCTTCTGCGTTTACATTTACATTCATCTCAAAATGTGCATTTACACTTTAATACTGTACATGCATCTCGCTCAGCATGTGGCACGTCTATTTTCAGTCCTGCTTTTGGAAGAGGAGGAGGAGGAGGAAGAGGAGGAGGAGAGGAGAGAGTTAATGTGGGTGGACACTCATGGAGTGAGGGATTAAATGTCTCTGACTGGAAACAGAGGTTCACTCAAACCCTTCCTTCGTACGGCTTTTCACTCTTTCACCTCTCCTCCTTTTCCTCCTGTCTTTGTCCTTCCTTTCTCCTTCCACTCCCTTTCACTCCTTCATCCTCTCACGGCTCCTTTATCCCTGATGCTCTTC
Organism: Solea solea; assembly: GCF_958295425.1. Classification (NCBI taxonomy): domain Eukaryota; kingdom Metazoa; phylum Chordata; class Actinopteri; order Pleuronectiformes; family Soleidae; genus Solea; species Solea solea. Next base: position 25,486,676 of record NC_081147.1, read on the forward strand.
ATTCTTGGCCGACGTCCCAGCCATCACTTTGTTCATGAGCCCTTTTTTTTCAGAAGCGAGAAGATTCATTCATTCATTCATTCATTCATTCATTCATTCATCAAGGGGGTTATGTTTTTGGTTTGTTTGTCTTTCTGTGTGATTGTGCAAAAATGACTTCTAAGATTTTCTTTCAAGTTGATAAAAGAAACAGCTTTTTATTTTGAAAATCTGTCCTGGACGATCATCTACTCCAGAAAACATCCTCTGAGCTTCTGAGCTCTGAACTCTTGGACTGAGGACCATTATTTACTGCCCCAAGGGGCTTTTTTATCCTGATACTTTAACTTCATTATTTTAAACTAGTATTATTATTTAAAAGTACGAAAGATCAAAGATGTAATGACATATTACACATTAGCATCTTTATATGTTGATAAAAAGGCTCATGGATTTTTTGGGTGACTCCTGCTACACCGTGGATCTTTCTTCTTGATCTACAGCCACCTGCAGATTTCTCTGTGATGTTCCTGTGGCTTTGCTGATGCCTCTGGGCAGTTGTTGGGCTGTACTGTAGCTCACCTCAGTGGTCATCTCCCCCCCCCCCTCCTTGTTCTCTGGCAGTTGGAGGTATTTTCACCTTCTCATGCTCTCCGTGTGGCTCCTCCTCAGTCGTCCCAGGGAACTGTGAGTTCAAGCATCACAACTTGCCTCGAGCAGTCAGATAATAAGACTCAGCTCAGGCCTGGAGTGTTGTATTTGCAGTGTGTTCTGGGAAATGCAGCTGCTTCCCTTCATGGATTTAAAGTCAAATAAATAAATAAATATTCTTCAAGCAAAAATGGAACACTGCTTGTAAGGATTGACTACTTTTAGTGGAATATTAGTAAACATCACAGTTTTTCACAAAATAAAAGCACTATTTCTTAAATTTCGACCCCAAGTACAAGATCTACTTGAAGGGTGTGTTCAGGGTTAAATTCGTAAAATCTCGTCCTGCGAGACTCCGCTTTGAGGAAGATGCGTTTCCGTGGTTACTCTGTCCACACATACCGCACCATCTTGTCTCTAAAGACGGTGTAAATGCAGAACAAAAAAAAGTGTTTCTATTAGAGCTGCAACCAAAGATTGTTTTCATAATCCATTAATAAACAAACTCTGTTCCATCTCAATATTTGAGGTTTGTGCTGTAAAAAAATGATGATTTCAAAGATGCTGATTCTCTGTTGATATAATAATTAAACCAAACCTGCAGCCGTCACTGAGGTCAGTGCAGAATCATAATACACTCCTCGGTTACTGCTACCTGAATCGTGAGAGAGGACAAAAATAGCTTAGTCTTTGAAACTCGCACAAAAGAACACGGGGACAGGTAAAAGATGATAGCTCTGCTCTCAGCTCCATGTGCTTTTATTTTTATGGAGAAAGTTGGATTATTTTACAGATTATTTTACAGCTCGATCATAAAGGCACAATAGTGACGTCCTATAGCCGTTACAGGGCGGAGGGACTTTAACCTAGATATGGAAAAACCGACTTATATTATCGTTGTTTTGTTTTTGCACGAACACGGTGGGAAAACCTTCGGGCAGGGAGAGAGGATTACAGGAATCAGGTCATTGTTCAATCATGAACAATTCATTATTTTTAAATCAAAACACTGTAATATGTCTCAAAGGCTGCAATGTATTGGCAGAAAGTTTGTTTCGTGATACGTCAAACAATTCATTTCCTCCTGAAGAAAAGAACTTTGTGCTGCAGAAGACACAAAGAAAAAATGTTCTCCTGGTTTTATTTTTGGAAAACCTCTCACCTCTGAGCAGACGAGATGAGTCACATCAGCAGCGCTCCGTGTCTGCAGGAGAATGAAGAATGAAATAATGTTTTCATTTAACTGGGATTGGAGTTATTAAAACAGTCATTTCATTAAATATCCTTTACATGACTTCAATTAGACGTCAAAATATACAGTCTGTGGAAACCTTGTGTTTCAGCCCAAACACTGTACTGTCAAGTTTCTTTGTTTTTATCCTTATTTGGATATGATTCATGAATTATACATTTGTATTATTCCAGCAGCCACAATAATCCAAGTGAGGTACTGTACAGTAAATCATGTGATAATATCCATGAGAACCTTTACCTTTTATACATTTATAGAAAAACCTTTTATTATGGAAATCAGCACTATAATCTTGTAGTATGTCACTTATCCAACATCAAATAAATGACATAAACAATAAAACAATTCTAGCAACATAAAAATATGATATTTCCACAGAAATAACAAAAAAACAATTCTAGTATTGTCAGATTTTAGCCCCGCCCACTTCCAATTTTTGACGCACATTCCCTCGAAAACCACTTTCAGACATAAAATGTTCACGTTTCACGGGGCATGTTCAGGTTTTCAAATATGTGATTCATTTGGAGGAAGAAGAAGAAGAACTTCTTCTTCTCATTTATTGGAAGTAACTGCAGGATAAACATACTCATTAACACATAACACAACAAATAATGACACAATATCCAACAGTAATGTAAAACCAGGGCTCTTATATCAACAAACATGAACTCCACCGACACACACACACACACACACACACACACACGCGTCAGTTTCATCAACTCGACGTAAAATTCTCTGAAGTTGTCGCGCGGTCCCTTCGTCAGCTCTCCCCGGGATTGAGCAGGAACCAGGGTTTGAGCAGCACCAGCAGCACTTTTTGACAGGATGTCAGTCCAGTGATGAATAATAGACGAGCTGCTCACAGTGTCAGACTTCGCCCTCGGCCTAAACCCGGAGGGATGAAGCGGACGCAGCAGTGTCACTGTTGATTGTGGATTTCATGACAGCGTCTCCTCAGAAATGTCAAACCTGCTGCTTCAGTTTGACAGAAAATAACTTTTTTTTTTTTTTTTTCCATGAAAAACTTAACTCTGCATTATTTACCGTTATTACTTACCAAGAGTTATTGAGAGAATGTCGAAAAATGTCAACAAACCAACAAGTATTTGTTTTTAATGATTTTTTTTGTAAAATGGAGCAAAAAAAAAAGAAAATATTCACATTTAAGAAGCTGATAAATCAGAAATCTTATTTCTAAATTGACAAAAACGGCAGCAGAGTTTTCCTAATGTGTTGTTTTCCCTCCATGTTGTTTCAGATCTTATCGTCAAACTGGCAAAAGACAAGTTTGGAGCTCTTCACACAGAATATCAAAAGGTAAGAGTGTGTGTGTGTGTGTGTGTGTTACTGCTTTTATTTTGTCTGCTTAGAGGTCAGAGGTGAACTTTTAGAATGAAAAGAGACATTTTTTTGTCCCCTTTCCACCCAAATAAAATGAATCTGGAGCCACAAAAAAACCCATTTCACCCATAAAATGAAGATAATGACATTTAAGAACTACAAAAAGAAAACTGTTGACATTCCGTTGCTGTTAATACCTAAAAAATAAAACACTGAATAATTTAGACCTGGTCTTCCCACTGTTTTTGGAAAAATGTAACCCTAAGTAACCCAAAAATATTTGGATTCAGTGTAATTTATGCTTTAGAAGACCGACCTATGTGGATCCAAAGATGGACAGGACATTTGACTTCCATACTTCAAACACAAGTTTGTTGAGGCTTTTTAATTTAAGACATTGAATGTGACTCACAGAATATTGCAACACCTTTAAGATCGGCTCACTTTGAAAGACCAATATAAAATAAAATAAAAATAAACATGTTTTTTAGAGCCACAGGTTGCAGACCCCTGCTATCGAGGAGGAAAACACTTTTTTGCTCCAGCCGTTCTGACACTCGACAAATGTGCCTCGCAGATACTCTGCAGTCCGTGACTCCTCTGGAGGAAAGTGTTAATAGCTTTTTGCAAACCAAAGCCAATAAGGTCATCTTTTGACATCTTTGTCACCGCCCAGAAAAACATGGTAATTGCTTCTGTTGCACAATGTGTGCATTTAAAGACACAACATGGACAAACAAAGACTTTTCTTTTCTTGACTCACTCATGAATACATTCTGTGTGTCTCATTTATTACTGTCTGTGTGGATTTGCATGCTGATGACGGACGTCTTTCATTTCTCTTTTTGTCTTTTGTTGTTATTGTTCATCCACACGTCTTTTGCTTCTGTCTTTTGACGCTGACTTGCCTTTGTCTTCTGCATGTCCTCTCCATCTCATCTGGCCTCCTTCAGCCAGAGAACATAGTGCTGAGCCTTCAGGTAACGTCTGCACACTGGATTCACTGTCAGACCCGTCCATCCCCTCCTGTCATCCCGCTCCATCCTAAAGCAAAGTCAGTGGGGTTGCACAGCAGTCGCTAAAATTCCACTTTCGTCTCTGAATTTTGAGTTTTATGGCTCAAAATCCCATTTTAACCCTCAATTTAGTGCATTCCTGTGTAGTGAGAGTGTCCTGATTCTTATTTGGGCAGGATGAATGAAGAGTAAGGGCTGACTAAATAATTAAAGTCTAATTAAAAATGTATTATTAACCTTTCAAACTGAGCTTTTTTACCTACCGTCTCAACAGTAACTCTCATTAGCATGTTGTGTCGCTACGGTAGCCACAACAAAAACTTGTCTCTTGCACAAACCACAATCTGCTCCTCCAGGTTTCCTCAGGCGTTGTGTTTTCTGACAGGCGAGTGTTCAGTCGCCCGTGACAGAGATAAACCGGCCATCTCACCTGTGAGCGGCTGACAAGTCAAGTGAAACACTGAAACACTGAAACACTGCATCAGAAGTTCAGGGATGTTCGACTTTCAAGTGTTGACCACTTAAGTCTTGAAGTACAAATATTCCAACAATCAAATCATGTTTTTGTGTTTGGCCGAAACACTACACAAGGCTTTTCTCCCTGTTTCTGATCTTTTTAGTCCAACACTGGACATTACTTTAGCAACATTAGTTGACTTTAGCTACTTATGGCGCTTTTCAACGATACACTTCTAGCTCTACTTGGTTAGCATAGCATGGCTGCACAAAACTGCCGTGATTCATGACACAAACACACAAACTAGTGACGAGCAAAGCAGTTGTTTTCAGTATACTGAATCATTAGAATCATTAGAATCATTAGAATGAGTTGATACTGAATGGCTTGTGATTGGGCTCACGATCGCTGGCTTTCAGCAGTGCTGTCGCTAAATACACCAGACTCCTCTGTGAAATATTGAGATTTTAGACATTTCCTTTGCTAAATGTTGGAGATTAACGCACATTTTCAGGTTGTTTAAGTGTTTCTTAACTGATCTACAGTTCGGCATATGTTCGGTTTGATTCTTGTGCCGGACGTCGCGCTCATGACTGGCCGGCAAATCTGTCAACGTCACATTTTTAGTATCGGCTTTTAGCTCGCTTGGAACCTCGTCAGAGCAGGTACAAAAAAAAAGCACCAGGTACGAGGTTCTATCACTGATGGAAAACCAAAATAATCAGTAGAGTTGAGCTGAATTGTGCTCGAACTGTATGATGGAAAAAATGCCAATAGTTAGCCACGGCAGACACTGCTATGCTAACCTCCGAAACACCACCTCCAGCACCAAACGCTGTAAAACATTAACACAACACACACGAGTCTGAATCTCCTGCAAAAACATGTTAGCATGTTACTTACATATGTTCCGTGATGTCGTGTCACATTGTTGAACGGGCGTCTCATCTTGTAGGGTTCCAGAGAGATAAGGGTAATGGGGGTAAACATGGAAATAAGGATTTGGCCTTGGAGTTTACATAAACAGTTGTGCAGCCCTCTGACTTCCACTGAACCTTCTTATCACTTAACTACGTTAAAATAGCACCTCTGACTCCTGTGCTCTGTATCTCATGTCAACAGCAACTCACAGTGCAGCAGCCGCACTTTGACAACTCTTCTGCTCCTTGTGTGACGATGTGTGAACTGTAATGACTGTTCAGCTCACAGCTGGTCAGCCATCGATTTGATTTTTCTGCTGCGTTTTCTTCCCCTGTGTAAAAGTCACATGTTAACACAGACACACAAACACTCGTGTTTTACCTGCTGATGTTTTTCTACAACCTTCATTCTACACATACGCTGAGAGAGCACAGCCTCATAAAAGCCTCGCACTCATAATCATCGACACAAATCCTCTGCATGTCACCGCGCATCCCGCTGCCTTTTTATCACGTTAATAAGTCGGAGCAATTACTTCTCCAGTTTCTCCAGAAATATTTGATTTCACTGTCATGAAAGCGAGCTGCAGTACGCTGCTAACCTGATTCTGCACTAGAGCTTTTTAAAACTGCATAAGATTTATGACTCTGGCTCAGGTTTATCAAAGCAACTAAATCCCAGAAGTGACTCCAAACTTTTCTTCAGGGAACAAAAAAGGAAAACAGGCCCCGTACCTGCGCGATGTGCCACTTAAGCACAGAAGAGAAATGTTATCCAGTATTATTAAGGTTGGAGCTGCTGCTGTCGCTGTGGGTCTATAATCCAGTGTACTTTCAAGCAACTTGGAACCACATCATTAATTTACTCTCCGTGGCTCTTATATCACAGGTAGATCAGACCTTTATTTTTGAGTGTGGAAGTATGGAATCTACCTCCTTAGCAACCTCATGGAAACACTCAAACTTAGCAGGAGGACGGTGTGAGGAAGTGGTTCATATCCCAGCATCTTCTCCTCGACCTGCTGGTCTTCTGTAGGTTTATTTTCAACCATCAAACAGCAGAAGAATCCATGTTGTTGTCAAAGTTGTTTTCTGACCACAAATGCCAAACCAGATGTCAGTCCACACGAGCTGCTGCTCTTGTTGCCTCAGTGACGGCACATCGGCCCTTTAGGTTCTTCTGTCCATCCCAATGCTCTTTGAGCAACATTCTATAAAGAAACGTTCATAAAAAACTGTTTCTGTTTCTTCCATCTCTGTAATATCTCTAAATTGAAACCCCCTTGTGTCTTGAAGTTTGAATTGGAGATGATTAGTCAATCCTTTTAGAGGACACTGTACAGTCTGTGTGCTGCGTGTAGGGAAACAGCATTTTGCTCAAGGACACTTTACGGCCGCTGTGTTGATGGACTCTGACTTCTGAAGCTCCACAAAGTGCCCGCCTTCGTCACTTAGAGACATGCTGCCAACACATTATTCAGCTGCTTATTGGCGGAAGGTCACCTTCTTCTTTCAGGGCACTTGTTCAAGATAAAGCTCTGGTCCAAAACTAGTCTGAGCTGCAGGCCATTGAAGAGCAGTGGATACATCTTTGACCTTCTTTTGTCAAGTATCGCCAACAACACACACACACACACACACACACCCTCAGGAGATCCTGGATACTGAAATGTGGGGAATTACCCCAAAGTGTCGGGGGGGTAGATGGAATTTCTTTTGTGGGTGGAAACACACACTGATTCACTGATGGAGGGAGAGTGAAGTGGTTGTGGCGCAGAATAGAAGAGGCATGAATAAAAAGCAGCAGAGGTAACTGTTATCTCAGGTGACGTCCAATCTGTAGAGAGGAGACTTTGTATCTCAGGTGCTGGTAATGACTCAATCATCCTAAAAAGAGACACGTTGGCTTCTATTAAAGCTGATTTAACTGTGAGAATAACAGCGTTGTAAGTACAGCCTTCCTCTTTGTTCAGGGTGTTTTGGATAACCTTCTTGTTTTGAGTTGTGGCGAGAAGTTTAATTTATCAAACTGGACCATTCACATCCTGTCGCTGTCACCATGTTCCTTCCTGTATCTCGTACGTCTGCTGTATTTTCCCGACGCCTGCATCCACAGCCGTGACACATCCAACCACCATAATTACATAAAGTGTTCAGAAAGATTTTCAAAGTGGACCAGAGAAGGTTTCATTCATGCAGGTCCCTGGAGAAGCCGCTGACCTACGAGGGAGACTGAGATGAGTGTGAATCAGCCGGGAGAGCCGTCCATGCGTCCGGTCAGGAGCTCGGATCGCAGCCGCCCGCTTTGATCCTTTTATAATGAGACGCTAACAGAGCTTCATCGTGACAACTTACCTACAAACCCCCAGTGTAGCCGGGCGCAGATTAAAGCGGCAGCGCTGTGGTACAAGACAGGAGGGAATGCAGAGGAGCTGAACCTGCCTACAGCAACAATTTAGCAGGAGGACTTTTTCTCTTTGCATTGTCACCTTAAAGATTTTAAATATTTAATCAAATTATAGAGACGTTGTAATGAGAAATGCAATTTCATAGGTGAGTTGTCGACGATCGCACATTTCACTGCACTCACTTCAGACTTTACTCACTCAGGCTAAATATATATTCTGCTCCAGAGGCAAGAAAAACACATTATTTTCTTAGTCCGACTTAAACCGTACTTTAAAATACATATCAACATGTTAGTCTGACTATGATGAAATTGGGTTAGTCAGACTAATGTGTCCCGATAATAAGGTTTGCAGTTGAATCATTATTGTGTGTTTACAATCAATCAGAATCTAACTGGTCTGGAAAAAGCTCAGAAGAAGACAAAGAAAACCAAAAAATGCACTAGTCACAGTGATTTCATTAAAGAGTTTATTATTGAGTTTAAGAACGGGAAAGAAAGGATTCTCCCACAGTGATTAGTGTTGTATTGTTTTTTTCAATAAATCCCTTTTGGATAAAGAGTTATTTTTAGATTTGTTGATCCTAAACCTCCTAGTGTGTGTCCTCCCTTCTTCCCTGTTATATTGCTGTTAATCTGTCCTTTTCTTCTCTCCTTCACTCCCTTGATCCAATTGTGTTTCCTTTCACCTCCCTCCCTTTATTTCCCTCCTCCTTCACACCTGATGCCATCTCTTTCTTATCGTCTTTCATTATTCCTCATGTGATTTTGTCTTTCCTCCCTCTCTCCCTCCCTCCCTCCCTCCCGCTGACCCCAGGTCATCTACTACGAGATAGGCTTTGTGGTGTGTGCGGCGGTGGGCCTGCTGTTCACCGTGCTCGTGCCGCTCGTCGGCCTCTTCTTCTGCATGTGCCGCTGCTGCGACAACTGCGGCGGCGAGATGCATCAGCGCCAGAGGAAGAACGCGGACTGTCGCCGCGGCCTGCTGGGAACGCTGCTCTTCTCCACGTCGCTGGTCATCACGTGAGTGTGACGCCGTTCGCTAAGTGCTACATTTGAGTCGAGCTAAGTGACAGAGCGTTAACATGCTAACAGGATACTAATAAGTTATTAAACTTATTAATATCTGACGTTTGAAGCAGGCGTCTTTCAGAATGACAATTAAAAATGTGACTAGCAACAACTTATAATGGTGATAAAATGCTAATTTTTAGTCAAGCTAAGTGACAAAGCGTTAACATGCTAAAAAGTTCATAATCAGTTTTAATGAAGTTTTGAGTTTTTTGTAGAATGACAGTTCATTTTGTGACTAGCTACAGCTATGTGCTAAATTTGATTTGAGCAAAGTGACAATTTGCTAACATGTTAACAGATAATTGGCCTAGTGAAACAAAATAGCTGAATATCTATAGGTTTTCAATCACCTTTTGATACTATTTTTATAGAAAGATGTTTATAATCGTGATAAAAGTGGGAATTTTGAGTCAAGCTAAGTGACAAAGCAATAACATGCTAACAGGATACTAATATGTCTAGAAAAACAAAATAGTGAACTGTTTTGTCACTGACTTTTGGAACAGGCGTCTTTTAGAATGGCAATTAAAAAAACGTAACAAACAACGACTTAGTGTTACATTTGAGTCATGCTTAGTGACAGTACGCTAACATGCTAACAAGGTCCTAATAAGTCTAGAAAAACAAAATCAAGTTTTGATGAAGTTTTGACTTCATGACAGTAAATTTTGTGACTAGCCACAGCTAAGTGCCAAATTATGATTGAGCAAAGTTAGCTAACATGCTAACAGATAAAAGGCCTAGTGAAACGAAATGGCTGAATATCTATAGGTTTTCATTCGCCGTTTGATACTGAAGTTTGACCTTTTTTTAGAATGGCGTTTATAATCGTGATAAAAGTGCTAATTTCGTGACAGAGCGTTAACGTGCTAACACGTGCACATGCATGCATAGGCAAAAATGTGAGGAAATCAGCTCACATGATGGCATGTGCAAACATAAACACTGCTCCTCTACTCTACTCTGCTCTAACATGTTCATCCAATGTGTCCTTTCCACGCACACACACTCACAAATGCTGGTCATCAGCCTCATCACCCCCCCCCCCCCCACCCCCGCCGAGTGTTGTTTGCTATATATAGTATATAAGACCTAGTGAAGATATTATGTGGCAGCATCCTTCATATTCATGCTCAGTCCAAGCATTTGTCATCATAATTTGCAGGGAATTCACACTACAGCTTAATATACTCTAGAGATTTTTTTTTTTATAATTATCATCATTATTATATTAGCATACTATATATATTTGTATAAAAACAACCAAGTGACAGCTTGAAAATCATAATTATAGGCAGTTTACATGGTGGAGGCGTCTTTTCTGGAAAGTTCCATCCTCGCCTTATTATTATGCTCAGCTTTTTTTTGTATAACACATCCTTCACCAGCCTCCTGAGTTTATTATAATAATGTTCGAGCTGTCATTTCCCCAATTTAAATGCACACATGACAGTTTGGCTGATGACTGCATCCAATGGGAAATGCAGCAGCCGAATTAGCTGCCAGTATTATCTGTCATTAACTGCTGCAATATAGGGATTGTTAAGTGTACATGGCTGAACTGTTCTCCTCTCTTTTATGACACGCTGTTTGCTTGGTCATTTATGTGCATGTGGCTTTAGTCGGTGTAGCTTCCAGTATTGATCTTGATTGATTCTCTGTGTCTGAAAGGTCAGAAACCTTGTTTTTGTTTGCAGGACAAAAAACAAAAGTCTCACAAATCAATACACACCTCATGATCAAAAACCACGCACGATGCTGTGCAGCACCTGTGCCGCACTTAAACCCTGGCTTCTCACAGTTTCACATTCTGTCATGGCTCCCACTTTGTTGATTGTTGCTTAAATGATCAAAGGTGAATAATTAAATAATTAAAATTAGATAATGTCGCGGAAGTTTGATTGATAATTTGATTGGCGTGTAGTTTTGGAAAAAGCTAGAAACTAAGTACAATATCGGTATCTGAGGATTCGATGATATTGTGGTAACAGTGTTTAACGGTGTGATATTTGTTGAGGTTTTTGTGTAACTTTGTCTCTTTGTTTGACTTAAGTTTGTTTTCTTGATGTGTCGCATATGCGTGGGCAAGATCTTTTGGGGGGATTTTGTTAATAATAATTAGTCGATATCCTTTAAAATTGTGATTTTAATTACAGATTATGTCCTTGGACACAGTGTTTCAGGAAAATAACTCACTTAAATTTCAAGTACAAATTCAAAGGCTTGTAAATGAACCACAGTGTAGGAACATTGCACTCTGGGTAAACATTCACATGTCATGTTCTACTGTTTAGGTAAATTGTGCAGCAAACACACAAAAGCAAATAATAAAAGAATTAAAGACTTAGTTTCGGTTTCTCCTTATTAGCATAACCACACACGGCGAACCTGTGTGGCAGGGAGGAGGCTCGCAAGGGCGTCTCGTGGTCATGTGACACTGATTCAGGAGTTTCTGTGGGTGTTTTAAATACTCATGATATGATCTTATAGACGATAAATCCCCTCTAACGTCGCTATTATACTTGAACAGTTGTGGATCACTTGTGTCCAGGAGACTTGTGTGATGTGCAGTTTGGTGGGTGAGTGTATGGATGTCAGTAGTCTTTTTCTGTGCATGCAAAGGGACTAAACTAATTTAATTCTCAGCGATTTAATTAATTTGGGATATCATTTTAGAAAAGTTCAGTTTAATATTCACGCTTCTCTTTATTTGCACCCTGACGTAAATGAAGCAAATAAAAAAGAAATAGCCTAATAATCATTACTTTATATGTAACATGCATAGCATTTACATTTCTTTACAAAGAAAAAATTGTACAATTATTGTACCTACAATAATACATTCATTTCCATTTCAAAATAAAAGTCTGTGTCTGTATCAAGGTGCGAAACTGATAAATAAAACATTTTCCCAGGATTTCACCAAAATGACATATGCTTTTCATTTTCTTAACATGCTGCTGCACAACCGGCCCGGAAATTGAGGCAGAGTTTTGATGAGATGAAGGAAAACAATGGAAAACAAAGCAGGATCAGGCTGGAAATATGTTGAACATTCCTCCGTATGAGCACATTAAATCTTCATCTGTATCTCTCCGGAATAATTTCACTGAAAATGAAAACAACAGGAAACACAATCCACTCTCTGTGTCACAGTCTCGATAGAAGAAGAAGAAGAAGAAACAGTCGCCGCGGGGAACGTAGCCACATCACCAACGGCTCAGGAGGACGTTCTCGTCTCGTCCTTGACTGAAGGGATGCACCAATCTATTTAGTTTGATGTTCTTTGACTTTCTGTCCTCATTGGAATGAAGCCCGGATATTAGAAATTCCGCAGCAATATCCAAGCAGCAGTTTGAGAGCATCCTCTGAGCTCTTATTAAATCTCCCAAGCTACCAGGCAGAGATGCTGCACAGGCTCTAATGAAGCAATTACAGGAGGGAGAAGGATGAGTACCCGAGCTCCGAGTCCACACTGCTTTTTACTGCCACTAAAAAGAAGAAGCTAAAAGCCAGACCCAGAGAAGCGACAGGGGTGAATCATTTTCCAAGATGTGTTAAAATTGGATTAAGTGGGAGGAAGAAAAAAACAGGACATACAGGTGAAAGGGTGAGGACAATAAAACTGCAGGAGATGAAATGAAAACATGAACACAGAACAAACAATGCTGTGTTCCCTCAGAACGGGGAGTTGGAATCACAGATAAATCTGGATTTCCAGTTGATAACAAGGCTCTATAATGTTCTTTTGAGCCTTGTTATCTATTACGACCACTCCAAGAAAAGAATCGCAAGATTCATCGAGTATGAAAACAAGAGTTCGTTTCAGCCCTCGATTACACGACGAGCCTTAAAGAACATTTCAACAAAAGTACCTTTTGTGTGGGATCAATAAAGTCAAATCTAATCCAAACTAATTTAGTGATTTGACCTAAAATCCCAGTTAAATGTTTGATTTTTCTTTATCTTTGTCACCTCAGGTATGTAAAGTACCTGATTTGTCAGGCACTGAGGTTTAAAAAAATCCTGGGTTTGTGGAGTAACAATCTATGCAGTAAAGTCAGTGTTGCTTTGTGTCTTAATAATCAACACTGTAGATACACAGTTAACACATTCACTTCATTGTTTTGGAAACAAAAACTGACTGCGTGTCCTTCTGAGGAGGAAACACTCCTGTACACTTTGTCGTTAAAAGGTTCAAAAGTTTCCTTCCTCCTCCAGACTGATGTCCTGTTCTTACAGTGGATTCAAAAGTGCCTTTTTAAAGTTATTTTTAGACCCCGGTGCAGCGTGGACTTATCTTCTCTGCCTGAAATGTCACGTCGGCCTCTGTCACTGTCGTATTAAAGGGGTTTTAAGACGATAAGACAAATGCAATGTAGTAATGAAATGTAGGACGACAATTCACTACACTTCTTCTTAATTAGATTAAATAAAAGACTTTTAGACGGCTAATTTAAAGTACACAAGATCAACTGACCCTTTAAATACTGACTGCTTACTTTATATCGATCGATCCTGAGAGACATTTCCCCACAAATGTGACCATTACTGACAAGAACATGCTCATGTAAAGGATGAACCGACGTTATTCTGCTTCTGTTTGGAAAGAAAGGATCTAACGTTATTTATATGCCGCGTCCTTCATCGTCCTTCGTCAGGCTTCCATTTTTTCACTGACACTCTGCTGCCGTCGTCTACGTCTGCCGTGACAATGATGAATGAATGACATCCCGTGTGCAGGTGCGATAATGTCACCGGATGCAACATGTTTCTAAATTTAAAGTGTAAAAAAAATCTTAATTTAAAAAAAAAAACAACAATTTGCATTTGACACTGAAACACAACACACTGTCTCCTCAGAATATTCAGCACAGGAAATTAACTGAGAAAACTGCAAATGCAAAGACTTAACGTGATGAAGGAAACATTAGGCCACTGTCACGCTGTTATTGTTCACGTGCACATGAATAGTTATAATCCAGCGGGGGATCAGGTCAGAATCAGTGCCAGCACGTTTCTAATTACACTTTTTCACACGCAACAGAATCAGAGCATCACACGATTGATTACAACCAAACTGAGGGAAACAAGAACGGGCAAAAAGGGGAAATGTGAGAATAGAAAGAGTTAAGATGATGAATAAACTCCCCTGTGAAGGTGATGCTCGGTCACATCCCAGAGGAGCGGCCAACCAACAACCTGTGGCTGTGAACATGCACTGCACTCGTGCGCAGGCTGCAGATGTCGCCCGTTTTTCTCTGCAGGAAATCACATGTCTCTAAAACACTAGAATCATCAAATGAAGCTGATGCTCACACAAGTACAGGCGTCGCATTCACACCTTCACCAGGTCAGAGATGGCGAATGAAGATGGAAATCTTTGATTGTGAATCTCTCTGGCGTCGAGCTCATAGTGTGGCCACACGCTGAGAGGAGACACTGACAATTACAGTCAGGATGAATCTGTGTAATCATGTTATCGTAATAATGAACGTAGGGTAAAAAAATCTACAACCAAACTCGCTGTTGTTTGTTAGTTAAAATGTTTTTTTTCAGTAGAATTTGTGCTGATGTGTTCTGAAGGATTCCACGACAACGCGGCACATGATTATTTGTTAGTCAAAATAGTTTTATCTTGATTTCCATCATTTGGTTATGATAATGAACGCAGTTACGGTTTGTGCTGTAGGAAAACATTCCAACAGTTTCTGAAAGCTGAGAAGTTGCACATTAAAAACTCAACATGGCAACACCTGTGCTGTTTCAGGAAAAACGGAAAATCAGCGTCTTTGTCGCCAAAGAGGAGCGAGTGGAAGATGTGTACATAGTTTCCATTTTTGGCCTGTTTTGCACATTGAGAGATGTGTTATATTGTTCAAATTTCAAATTGAACATGCAAAACATGTTGTTCATATACAACTGAGGGGTTTTTTGAAATAGAAATGTTAGTTTTTCTTCATTGTAAATTGTTAAAACAGTATTTTAACACTATTTATTTATTTTCAAATGTCACCTTGTATTTAAGTTATCACCATTTTGATCCTGGAGCACAGCAGATGTTTTTGAACATGAAGACTGTGAGTCTGTAGAGTTTAAACTGACACCGACCACATCCACGAACGTCTCCATCAGTTTCTGGTCACGTCGGTGCAGAGACAACGACACATGAGAATAAAGCTGACACAGCACACACACACACACACACACACACACACACACACACGGAACAACAGCTCAGTGTGGACGAGTCGGAGCCGCAGGCAAAACAAGTGCATGAGACACAGAAGCAGCTTCTGTACACAATCTAACACTCTCCATCCTCTTCTGCCGTCATGCAAAAATGACACTGTTAAAAAGCAGAGCAGGAAATGTCCTCGTGTTTAGGAGAAATTAGGTCTTTTTATCAGGCCGTATCTTTAAATTAACTACAAGACGCCATTATTTTAGACAAACAGAGTAGAGCATCAATTATGAATCATTTACAGACAATTAGAAACAAATAAACCTTCCTGGTGGGAGCCAAAATCTTGCCAAATTACACCTAAACATCTGTTTTGATGTCATCAGTGCATTAATATTATGTTACTATGCATTTTTTAATACATTTCATTCAGAAGAAAGTGTGACCCATTCTTCCATTTTAACTTCATCTGCATCATTTGCAACACGTTTCCTTCATAATCTGTTTTTTATTAAATCTGCTGACTTCAAGGGCGAGGAGTGAAGGATTTGCATTCACAAATATCTTTTCTGTCGCTTTTAAAGGCATCCATCAACGTTCAAGGTTTTTCTCTTCTTCTCTTTGTTCTTGTGGTTGATATTTTTTTTTTTTTAAACTAGGACTGCACATCCTCCCACCAAGTTTCGTGAAATTTGGTGGAACTCAGTGTATGCTGGAGTTATAGGGCACTTCCTGTTTTGTGGCGAATGGTAGAAATCCACCAAAACATATATGTACATAAATATATATGTACATATATATATATATATATTTATATATATGTATATATATATGCTGTACACCCACATAATATATATATATATATATATTATAATCATGAGTCTTTATTTTGCTTCCAGTTATATGGATATTATCAGTCAGTTTGTGTTAAGTGAACTGAGCGGATGATGATGTCAGAGCGGACACATGTTTACTTTGCAGCTTTACACAAACCACGCCAAGTTAATTAAGTGGAGAGCTGGATGTCAGATTCTCTGTACATCCCATATTTTATCATGTCTCCTGTAGAGACCTCACTCTCGCTAATTGTTCCAATTCTCCGTCATCGCTGGTTTGAAGCCAGAATCCATGTTTATTTATTTTACTGATTATTTTCTGTAAAAACTGCTCCGTACAGTTAAACGTACATGTTTTTTTTTTCTTCTAGATTTATTGGGACACATTTGTGTTACATCAGTGATGATAAGGCACAAACTGTAATGTATGAAGAGGAGGAGAAAGACATGAATAAGGCAAAGCCGCAGGTCTCAGTGATGTGGTTTTTACGGCTCAGAGATGTTCACTATCATCGGCTCTGAGGATTTACAACCCGAAATAGCAGCGTCTCCGCGCTGATGGAGACGTTTTTCTTGTTTTTTTTGTGTCACTGGTTATGATTTAACCTCATGTGTGAAGGTCAGAAATGTATTAGCTTGAATTCTATTCAAAAAAACTTAATGTGTGGTGACTTAAATAGACACATTGACACATAAATAAAGAACACTAACGTAACGTAGATTAACAACGTTAATGAAAACTCACCCCATAAGAAGATAGAAGGTTAATAAGAGGTTTTCATCGCGGGCGTCATGTCGTCATCTCAGACTCCGTTTGTTGTGTATAAGCTCTGACAGATATGGATTTTCCTTATTCATTGATTTATTATTTATTTATTGTGTGTGTGTTTATATATGAGGGAGATTACAGTATGTTTAAGAAACTGACAGTGATTCCTCAGATGTTAGATTCTAATTTAGTTTAACCAATAACTTTATTATAAATAAAAGAAAAATAGAAAGGAAGAAGAAAATAGACGGCGCGTAGAACCAAATATATAACTTAGATTTGTTATAAATGAAAGAAAACACATTTTTATTTTGTAAATTGGTCGACTTTGCTCCAGTGATTTCAAAACTTTACGACTCCCGGTGATCAGCCTCTCGCTGAGAGAAACTCTGAATTCTCCTCTTTGTCATTTTCTCTATAATCTCCATGCCCACGCAGACACAGTGAACCTCACGCTTGTTGTTTTCCTGCTGCAGCTTCTTTGGTTCTTTGCATCAACATGTCCAATATAGTGTAGTGTGTATGGAGGCTGCGTCGGCACTGAATATGTTTTACATCACGATCGCAGCACAGAAAATGTGTCTGAGGCAGAGGATGAGACAGAGAACAGTGAACTTCACAGCTCATTTGTTGCTTCCATTACTCTGCGAGGAAGCAGGCTGTTGTTTTTGTATGTATGTGGCAGCACAGCTCTACATTATTAACGTTTGGAGGTCATTGGTCAAAGGTGTAGAGGTCAAAAATAAGGTCTGAAAAACACATTTTGGAGAAATCTTCAGAGATAATAAATCAGGATGGCACGATACAGGTTCTTCCTGTCTGATACGAATACCGATATCAATCAGATACAGTTATTTTAGACACATTTATGCCATTTCAATCTAATTTGAGACATAATTCTCCAACTGTGTTACAAATATTTTTCTCCCATAATGCAGAAATAAACCGCCGACAACATTTGGATTGTATCGGATTTTTCCACTTTCCAATCCAGTGATTTTGACCATTATCGGATCAATACTGTGTATCGTATCGACTCATCCCTAAGCCTAAAACCTATGTTGATCAGAAATTGATTATCGATCAAGTGTGACATCATGAATAAGTGTATGTAGATGTAAAGTTTAAGAAATTAACTTTAGAGCAAGAAGAGGGTACATTTATTGGAAATATGCAGATTATATCAAATTATAATGTATGATTGTTCTATTTCAGCAGCATGTTCTTTTTTCTTTAACCAAAATAATAACAACAATAATAATAATAATAATAAAAAAGAAAAACACTATATAAGATGGAAGAAAACAGAACAAAATGCGTGTTTACTTTGTTTTTCCAGAAACCAAACCTACGTCTGCAGGCGCTGTTCAAAACAAAGTCAGATTTGACCTCATCACAGTCGTTCAGAGCACAGATGCTGCAGGAGACTGAGGGCTAAATTAAAGCCATCACTCTCGCTGTGTTTTTGCTCCTCACTAATCTCACTTAATGGGCAAAGATCTGTGCTGTTATAACCAATCACTGCCAGGAGATTTCGTCCCTGAGAACTGACTTTTAGTGCTGACACCAAAGAAACCTTTACACTCTTACGTCTTAAGTGTGTAAAGTCAGGAGCTTAATAATTTTAAAATGCAAATCAAAGGTTGATTGAAAGCACAAGGTTGGCTGGTCAAGGCTTAATAAAGTGCAGGAGGTTGTCATGGAAACACTCCTTCCAAAATTAGCTTCATGCCAAATATTATAGCAATCAGAAGAGTTCTGGACCAAATCTGTTTCATGACAATGAAAGTGTTCAATCTAAACAATTAAATAAGTGAGTTAAAGTCACTGGATGAATAAAATTAGATTTTGCTTAGACACACAGGACTATAATCCCATAATAACATGCAGTTTAGATTTCAAGGGACAACCTTGAAATGGCATTAAATACGTTAAAATACATTAAACCAGCCCAACTACAGACAGGTCTGTCTAACCATAGCATCAGAAACTGGATTTTTAAAGACTCATAGAGTAACGTTTCCACCACGGGGACTTTTCTTATTTACCTGGGATTTTGAAAAACCTTGGTGTGTTTCCACTGAGATTACCCGGCGAAAAACTTTCCCTCGACCCCAAACTAGTAACTACTTGCCACTGGGGACGTTTCAGATTACCAGGAACTCTACAGGGGTGGGGCTATGTGCTGAAGAACACTGATTCACTTCAACAAAGTGAATCAAACAACACTTAAATGCATCGAGGTACTGAAGTATGGCTGAGGGTCACTGAATGCACCTCAAAGCATTGCTGCTAAACTTAAGACGTTTTTCTGGTTATTTATCGCACATCTTCAGCAAAAGAGGCCTTTTATAAAGCAATGGTGACTCATAGTCAATAGCAGCATCCATGGCTGTGGAGCCTCCATGCAGAGCAGTGATCTGTGTCTCCATGTGACAAGCAGAGATAGATCAGCCATCGGCCTCTATCGGAGCCAGGGTCTGCAGATGCCGATAGGTTGTGAAATGTCCTATTGGAGACGATTAATCAGTCGACCTCCACTGTGGACTAAAGCTGTTCTCATTTGCTGCCGTCTGAGCTCAAGACTTCAGGCAACCGCCTGCTTTTCCTGCTCGTTGGAAATGCCCCTGATTTCACATTTTCCTTCTTTTATCTTTCTCTCCTTCTGTAGTTTTTCAAATAACAGTGACCTTTTGCGGCTGTTTGCACAAGCCTGAACCCTACAGGCTGTTTGGCTCATAGTGTAGCATTCATATCATTTCTGGACTGTTTACTTTGAATATAATGGTCTGTTTGTGTCACACTTTACTTATACATCGTCCTTATAAAGGGAAAAACAAATTTGGCACAGTCTTCTTCACAGGGTTGTCAGACCCAGACCAAAAGGCCCTGGAGTCAGAAAGCTTAAGTATTCATTGTCTGCTTGAATCCTTGTTAAGACGCAGTGCTACACTTGGAAGCTGGGCTCAGACGGTGACCTGGCCAATGCCGGAAAACAAAATTAAACAGTGGATAAAAGGAATTTAAGAATAGCTACTTGAGGGGAAAAGGGCTGTTAAATGTAAAGAAAACAGGCTAAACTGAGGCTTCACTGAATAAAATGAATACAAATCACATCTATGAATGTACAATATAGAAAAATATTGACTATGAAGATAAAAAAAGGAACAGAATATACAGTATAAACAACAAGGCAGGAGCCACAGTAACAACTGTAATCGTAATCGAGACAGGATAATAGAAGTCCAGTTCCAGCAGTGTCAAAGCAGGGACGGGCTGAAAGACGACTGTCCCAGCCTGGCTACTACAATCACACTGAATGAAAGCCATTGTTGGGAGTTTGTAAAAGCTATGGAGGCACCAGACCATGTAACACTCACTACCCAGCCCCCAGTAGTGGCCTAGATTCTGGGGCGCTGCACTAGTTTGATGCTGTTGCGGGGTTTCCACCCTAAAGGAGAGTTTCATGTGTCATTTGGCTTCTGCTCAAACCATAATTACGGTTCTTTTTACAAAGTTGTTGGAGGTGAACTGTCCTCCTGCCGTGTTTTAATTGTCTCCCGTGGTCAATAATAGGGCAGCTATGTGGCCGTTAGCCATTACAGTTTGCGCTAAAGGTCAGGTCATCACTTAAAGAGCTGCTGATGTGGATACTGATTGGTCTCAACCTTACAATGTCGAGCCTTAACGGATTTTAAACTATGCAAATAGAATTCAAGGGAAAGGCTGACTGAATTTGGTTGAACTTGGATACGTAAATCTTTGTTAAGTACATAGTTAAAGTCATAAATGACAATTTTAAAGAGCAGTGGCCTTTTAAAGAAGCCGATGCTACCTGAAAATTACTACCCAGTGTTTTTTGTGAAGACGAGGATGATTCAGCAAATCAAAAGTGTAAAGAGAGTGAGAAGCTAAACGACCAAATGTTTGCTAGTTCAAGGTTCTCTCATATGTGAGGATTCAAAGTGTAAACTTTTGTCGGAAAATGAATGTTTGAGTTTCGTACGACAGAAATAGAAATGTTAAAGATTTGTTTTAAAGCTGTTGTCTTTTGGCTAACTTCCTGTCTGTTGCTACTGTTAGCTTAAGCACCTATTCAACATGGACGGGGTTGTCGTAGCGTGGCTGTGCGAAACTGCCGTGATTGTGTTTTATACGCAACACAAACTAGTGACGGGCAAAGTGGTTGTTTTCAGTGTAACTGAACCATTAAAATCAGTTAAGTGAAAAGATTAGTTCAGCACTTCCTGCTAGAACTGTATCACAGAAAAGTTCCATAACAAATCCAAGACTATCAGGACACAGTAATACTGTGCAGTATTATATGTATTTTTACTCAAGTACTCCATTGACTGCAGTTTTTAGTACGTGTGTATATTTTTACCATTTAATACAAAGACAAAGAAAACAAATAAATGCATCAGGATGACAAGAGAAATTGTGTTAAGTTGAAGCCCACGGTTTAAAAGGAGCTTTTTCATAAATCATAAATGACTTTTTCTTTTTTGACTTTTTCAAGGAAACACTGACAGGTTTTGTTTCAATTATTTTCTGCCTGTGAACTTAAATCCTCTCTTCTCTGCTTTATGCAAAATTCATGAGTCTTTTTTCCACATACAATACTCTAGTGGGTTTTATGATGTTGCCTTAAAAGTATGTATTTATATTTAATTGAGTGGAATATTCAAGACACCATTACTGTATATAGAGTGAAGGTGGTATTTTGGTCATGATTAGACCACAGTGGGATTAAATCCTCATATGTTTCTTCTTCTCTGACATCCATCTCTTTTCTGTCTTCCCCCTCAAACGTTGTTTCATCACGTGTCAGGTAGCAGAACTCAAACTTAGCCAAACTTGACTGTGTTGAAGGTGGGTGACGGTTTTTTGGAGCCTGGCAGGTCGTTGGAAACCGGTTGGCGTTTTTCCCTGAAAGAGTCTTTGTTGTGCTGCAGATTCCAGTGACCTTGTGGGACACCAGCGGGGAGAGGCAGCGAGCGAGAGACAATGAATAATAAGGGGAGGTGAAGGAGAGAGGGCAAAAGAGGAGAGAGAGAATAAACTATGAGGATGTTGGAACAAGGAAAGCCTGAGGGTGGAAGAAGAGATTGAGAGACAGAAGAAAACATGGACTTTTAGTAATAAAGACACTTAACCAGGGACATGGAGGAAGGAGACATTTGAGAGAGACGGCGTGAAAAGGCAGAGAAACCGTCGGACAAAAGGCTTTTGTTGTCAAAGTGGCCATTTTGAATCTTCCCGTGGTTCCGGATGGCTCCACTTCACCGTGTCCCAGCCTAGTTGTTTGGCCTAGTTTCTCATCAAGTCTCCACATAAACGATGACAGCGTTTACTCACACACACACTCGCACACACACTCACTACTTACGGCCAACGTCATCACAATCCCCCCCAGACGCGACGCAGCCCGAGCGGTTTCTCTCTCTCAAGGGCAACGCGGTGCGCTGAGAAGTATTTGCCCTTTAAAGGACCCACAGTGGTGAGAACACACTGTATTCACTGAGTTAACATACAGTACAGTATGAGCCAGACCAGTTTCTGGCAGGGACTGTTTTTCAGCGAGTCTCAGCTCAGCTGTTGTTTACCTGACAGTGATTGTGTTTAATGAGCCATTCCAATTAAGTTTCCTCACGTAAATGACCCCCAGAAGATGTGATTACCCAATCCTGATGTACGTGTGGCTAAATATGTTACAGTTTAAGCTTTTAAATGTGTTATAAATGAGAAATTATAATCATTAAAATGGCAGAAATTCACACCTTTAAATCATCTAAGTTGTCAAAAATAATTACGTCATTTTCGGTGTTTATTCAATATTATTTGAAGACATAGCCGCTGATAACCTGTGTGTTATGAAAGGCTTACATCTGCTGAAAAACTTCTCCCAAGTAGGGAGATTAGATATAATCTGATTTAATATCCTTAAAGGAAATGAACCCAACTTTTTTATGAAAGGTCTTTCAGAGAACCTCATGTTTTTGTTTGTTGATATCGTAAAAATCTGTCAAAATGCGTAACTTTTGGTGACTTTTCTTTGTTGTTGATGTTAATATTCTGCCTCTGTGTCTTCTCTATGGCTCTGTCAAGCAAAACTATCAGACCTGACTGACTTAGGAAAGTTTTTATCCTCTCTAACTGCAGAACAATCTTTTTTTTTTATGGCCACTTCTTGGCCACACGATGTTGCTGTCGTCTCCGTCTGTCTTGACACAAAACTCATCACTTCCTGTGTGCAGGGCACGGTTTAAACCCTGGAGCTGATAGACTAACGCAGAATGAGGTGAACTCACTCGATAATGGCTTCAATGTAAAGCGCATTTAAAGTTTAAAAGTTATTCTAGGCACTATGAAAATCCTTATGTTACAAAAGTCTGCAGCAGTCGTGTTTACCACACAGACTAGTGACCTGCAGATGCCTCTGCCTGATTATACGCTCAGTCACAGCAGTCTAATTGATCTTTATTGGTCATCGATCATCGATCGAGTCGCTCTACATCGTTGACACAGACACTTGTGTCTCTGAAGTCTTTCCAGTAATGAGATTCACCGCGTTACCGACTTCTTTTCCACCTTCTACAACCCCGTAAATCCTCAGCACTGGCTCGTATCCTAACATACACTACATACAGTACATGCACACGTTTATTAGTGAGCAGAAATTCAGCTGGGATGTGGGTGAGTCATGGAAACAGCTAAATATTATGGGCTGTCTTTCCCCCTTGATGTTACCCGGGCTAATTAAGCCTCGCACCAAGCAACTCAGGTCTGTTTGAAGTGTGTGTGTGTGTGTGTGTGTGAGAGAGAGAGAGACTCGGTGTTTACACGTTAGATTTTACAGAAAGGACCTCAGGATTGAATTTAGACACACCTGTGTGTTCGATTCTAATTTGCCTTTCCTTTTTCCAGCAGTCCGTCTCTGAATTAATTATCTGAAAAAGTATAAATTATCAGCTTCTCTGCAACAGTTTTAGGACTAGGGATGAGTTGCTATGAGACGCAGTGTCATATCAGTCCAATACTGGTCAAAAACACGCGATCAGATATTGGAAAAGGTAAAAAGTCAAAGCAGATTTGATCAGTGAACCCTAAATGTGACATAAACACAAGCAATGTGAAAATGACCGGTTATAACACGAGAACTAATGTCTTTTAATGGCTAAGTTGTTTTAAAGAGGTAAAATACAGGGGTCTCAAACTCAAATGATCCTAGAGACTAGACTCTAAAAAAACTGGGGGTTTTAACACAATATTTATTAAGATTCAAGCAGAAAACACAGGAAACACAGCCTCTATAATATTCAGGTCTTAAATCTTAAATGTCTAGCTGAAAAATAACAGCATTCCCAGAAGGAACGGCAGAGACGTCTTGAGTCCCACATCTTTGAGTTTGTTTCTCTGACAGTGACCTTGCTTCTGTCATATTTGGCAGAAGCAAGTTTTTAATGTCCTGAATAAACCTGACATAATAGACCTTTTTCATGGCAGCCATTTTAGATAATTACAGTGTTACCAATGACAGTGATTAGGATTCCACTCCAGGTTCCTGCCATTGTTCACGTTTAAAGGGAGGCCACAATCAAACAATGGCACCTGCACCAGTGCGTTCATATTTCCTGACAAAAAAAAAGACTGAAATATAAAGATGTAAAGTCGTTAAAACTCTGTGTGCTACAGAATTCTCAAGCTGCTTTTTAAACACTTACACTTTACATTTTTATACTTCTTCCACAGCTCACTCTACAGGCTCACACTGTGAGGGTGTTGCTATGTAAATACAGGGGTGCATACTGCCCCCTACTGTTGATGCCATGTTATCACCTGGCTCTGTGAAACACACCCTCCAGGCTGCTGCTTTGATAGATGATGGAAAGCAAAGGTCACTGCGCTGACAGAAAGGTCACAGTGTTTGTGTGTGTGGTTTATTTATAGGATGGGCGTGCTGTGTGCGTACGCCGCCAACCAGAACCTGAGCTCGCAGGTGAAGAACATTCGCAGACTGGTCAACAGCAACATGAGGGACCTGCACACCTTTGTTAATGACACGCCGATGGTAAGACAAGAGATTCACCACGTCACTGTCAGGCGTCAGGAAATTAGCTCATAACAAACTTTTACTTTCAAAACAAGGTCATGAAAGAAAAGGCAAGAGTGACATTATGTAAAAAAAATCAACAACATAAAAGATTGTTGATAAAATAATTTGAATGAATCATGAACAAAAGGTCATTTTGTTTTTAAAGGCAAATGTGTGACCATGCGTGAGCATTTCATTCATGTTTAGTTCAGTTTTTAAGTTTTGTTTATTTATTCAAACACGATAAATTATAATCTCAGTAATATAGTTCAGCAAAAATTGAAATGACAGCAAAATTGAAAGGGTGTAGGAGGAAGTGAGGAACCTTTCAAGTCTATTTTTTAAACTCTAACAAATTACAAACTACACATTAGCTTTGTAAAATATCAGTTTTATTCCATCTACTTCAAAGTGTTTGGTATTTAGTGGCATTATTAAAACACAAATGTTGATATTGTATGTATAATATACTGTATAATATATAATATTTTTGCCATTTTCCTCTGATTCTCTTGTTGATTATTACACTGGACTGATATTTCTGTTAAAACCTCTTTTATTTTAAAGTTTGCTCTGCTGTTTTTCTGATTTGCAGCAAATTGATTACCTCATATCCCAGTATTCCACAGCCAAGAAGAAAGTCATCTATGACCTCAATAGTAAGTCGACTTTTCTCTTTTCTCTTTAGTTAAACGGGACCCAAAGGTTCCAGGAATTTCTGTCCCCGTTTCTAGCAAACATACTATTTGTTTTACTTGTCAAATATTTGAATATTGTAAATGTAATGCAGGTTTCAGTGTGCTCAGCTAATGTGATGCATTCAACGACTCTGGTAAATGTAAACACTTCTGCAAACAGGGTTCCCACAGGTCCTTGAAAGTTTGTGAAAACTTTCAAGGACAGTTCAAGAACAGTTGAAAGTTCTTGAAAATTGCCCTAAATAGACACGGGTCATTGAAAGTGCTTGAATTGTGTGCGAGAAAGAAGTGAAGTTAATATTTAGGTAAATGTCTCCCTTGTTTGTGACGACGCCACCTACTGTTTCATGCCCTGCATTGCTTGATGATGACATAATTACCCGGTGTTGTGGAAGCTGTCTCCACTGTCTCTCTCTCTCTCTCTCTCTCTGCCGTTGACGTGAGATTCTGTGCAGAACAAAGAGCGAGTAAAGCTGAGCAAAGAGAGTGAAAATGACGACGTGATGCCTGGGAAATGAAAATTCCAAGATCTCACACCGATAGAGGTGGACGCCATCTTGGGCGAAGACGACCTCTTACAAGTTGCCCTCCCATCTTCAGCTGTGTCAGCATAGCACTCTAGTCCTTGAATTAGATGGAATTGGTCCTGGAAAGTCCTTGAAAAGTCCTGGTGTGGGAACTAAATGCTCGTGATAATAGATGCACCACAAATGAGGTCGTCATTGGAGTAGAAACACTGAAACAATTGTTTTGTTTGCTTTTAAATATAATGACCAACAGTCACAGTAACTGATCGACTTTTTATATTCAATGCAAGTAATGGAATACTTGTGCCCATCCCTATGTACATCCCTCAGGGTGTATATAAAACATATTGTGTCTTTGTGACATAACTAGGTCTCAATGTCTCCGGTGGTGACTTTCCTCTTTGTGCAGTTACTCCCTGACAGTTGGCACAAGAAAAAGCAATACTGCTGTTGTTGTTATTATTATTATATAAGAAAAACATAATATCTGCCTGTGCAATAATGGCAGCAGTAACATAATAAGAAAGAGTGACATCCTGCTGCTGTGATGCTATCTTCTCCACAGATATAGGCCCGTTATTGGGTGGAAGGATCCACGATCGGCTGGATAAGGAGGTCCATCCTGCCTTGGACAGAGTGCTCAACATGGCGGGAGGTACAGCTGCTCATTTTTTTAATTTCCTCTTTCAGTGACGATTCAGTCAGGTAACAGTAGGAGGCTGACAGTTATTGGACTACTCTGTGTGTGTGTGTGTGTGTGTGTGTGTGTGAGACGCATCCCGAAACCTTTAACTGACACCGTGCTACAGATGCATCCCAGCTGATATCATTTCTACATTAATTGCAATTAAATGTCAGCTTTTTTCACCCTTCTCTTTGTTTTTTATGCTTTTTTTTAATGAAGTGAAAATCGAGAGAGCCATCAAAGGTAACAGTGAGTCAGTATCTGAGCAGTGACTCATGGTCCTTTCACCCCTGACCCCTGTGACCTCTGACAGTGATGGTGCTCCTGTGATTTGTTCCCTTTGTGACCTTCCTCGTACAAAACCCACGTTCTGACCAATTAATGCATTAAAACTGCACTACGCAACATCTCACCCCAGTGACCACAAATAGAGACAGTGTCATTTCCTGAGTTTGATTTATTTTAACTTATAGAGACTTAAGAGAAAGACTAGGATGTTAAATCAAATCTTTTTAATCTTTTTAATAGAGTGATATGTAATACAAGCTGCACGATAGCAGTTTAAAGGAGATAATGGAGGATGTGTGTGCCGTCCAGCTTCCAACCATGAAGAGAGCTTTTGACAGCTTTTCAGACACTTTAGACTTCAGTAACGTGACTTAACTGTTGTTTTACTTGAATTGAGGGGTTTTATATATATATATATATTTAAGCCCCTTCATATTCTGTACACAAGCTTGCCAGTAAATGTAGCTTCTGTGTGCTTCTGTTTCCAAAGTTAACTTTCTATTCTTACTGAGGCATTAAAACAAACCCTGTCCTGCTTCTGTCAAGGGCAATTTCAGATACTTTATGGGTATTTTGCCCTAAGCCCACACTAATTTCTGACCCTGGGAAGGAGGTGATAGAAAAACATTTTCAAGGCAGCCTCTGTCTTTTTTAATTCTGCTGCGAGATACATCATATATTGATTTGTTTGTTTTGTCTTGTAAGGTCAAATCCACCCCCACAGCCTGAGATTACAACGTACCCTGATTGTTGTCTGTTGTCTGCCATTGCTTTCACCAGATGCATTTTAATGGGCTTAGAGCAACACTATGTAACACCTATTTTAACAGCGTCATAGCTATTTTGATGCTACACTGATTAGTGGCATCTGTTTCTGTCTCACTCACTTGACAGGCAAGTGACGACTGTAGAGCTGTTCAAAGTGATTAAAAGTAAATTAAAATCAGTGTTAATCACCTTTCACTTATTCATTATTGTCATTTCTTTCATATCTTTACACACAAAACGACTTATCAGCTCAGGCGTCTCAGCCCAAACACAAGTAATTACCCTTTTTGCCCACAGGTGGTGCTATATTTATAGTGTTGCTTTAAATAAACAAAACAAAACAAAACAAACTTTGCTTAGTGCAGTTTTAAATGAATGGTTTCACCAGATCACGTTGCACCTGGATATTTACCTTTCAACTTTAACTGTGTCCCCCCCAGTGTGACGTGAGCATAGACACTTGTGCCACTGTGTAACCAGTCCTGTTACTTTATGTTAATGTTATATATTATTTTATTTTAACAATGTAACTACAGTTCAGTCCCATTAAAAATCAATCAACCATTTGACTATGTAAGTACGACACTTTTGTGTTTACCTAATGAAATATAAGTAGTAAAACAGGCTTTTTGTGCACATACATCGTGGTTAAGGTCGTGGTAAACATTGTTGTGTATAACAGCTTATTCACGTCATATTCTTAAAGGAGAGTGTCCTATTTCGTAGGGCTGGATTTTAATCACTACCAAGGGAAAAGGTAGGGATTAAAAAGAGAATAGGATTGTTTGTTTATGCCCCAGAAATGTAATCTTTACATGATAAAGATATATTTCACTCTTCTAAATATAAGTCTGTATGTATGCAGAAACTCCCAGAGGAGAGCTGAAGATGTTTCTTCCTCTCTTTTCATGCAGCAATGAGAGAAACCAAGGAGGCCCTGGACAACGTCAACAGGTCTTTGGAGGTCCTTCAGGAGGGAACAGGGAAACTCAAATTCAACCTGAGCCTGGTACGCAGCGGTATCAACCGCACCCTCAATGACCCGGGTTGTCATGACGACGACTCAGACACCACCACCGTCCAGCTGTGCCACAACATCCGGCAGTCGCTGTCCCAGCTGCAGATCAGCGCCAACTACACGAGGGTATGAAAACCAAACGTTCCTGTGATCGCTGAGAGAAGCACCAACACCGGTTTTCTCAAACGTGACATTTTCAAACGTTTATCACTGTGTGTATTTATATTTCAGCTGCCCGGTGTAGACGCTCAGCTGGAGAAGATGAACCGAGTGTTGAGAACGGACCTCAGCAGTATCGTTCAGAGGGTGAGTTCAAGGCCAGGACACGCCCCTCTGATGGTCAGCCAATGGCTAAGAGTGACAATCAAACACTACTGTGCTTCAGTTGACATTTTGGGGATGGAAACCTCTTCGGCACATATTCAGGATTTGTTTTTCTTGTTCGGTCGTCACACAGATGGACAGACTCATGACAGCACAGGGTCTTAAGGTTCTATTTGTGTCCAAATCACCGCCATAGTCATCGTCTTCCGCTTATCCGTGTCCAGGTTGCGGGGGCAGCAGCCTTAGCAAGGAAGCACAGCCTTTTCCTCAGCCACACCAGCTCCTCTGGTGGGATCTGAAGGCGTTGCAAGGCTAGCCGAGAGATTTAATCCCTCCAGTGTTTCCTGTGTCGGCCCCGAAGTCTCCTCAAAGAAAGGACATGCCCAAAACACCTCCCCAGGAAGGCGTCCAGGAGGCATCCTAAATTAATAGCGGAAATCATACAAAATAAAACAAACATGAGCACCTTTTTGTTTGTTTTGTCAGTCCCCATGTCTCTTGTTTGTGGAGACGATGCCTGACGGCCTCGTGTCTCAGGCATCATCACACTGGTGTCCACTTACATTTGTCTCTTTCTCTCTAAAATGTTCTATTGGAGAAGACCTGACAGTAGTGATTGAGACAATTAACTCTCCGGGAAAATGTTTATTGACGTCAAACATAGTTCTTCATTGCACACAGGGAAAGATTTTAACACTCCTCCTCCTCCTCCTCCTCCTCCTCCTCCTCCTCCTCCTCCTCCTCCTCCTCCCCCTCCTCTCACAGGGTTTCTCCTCGTTGAATGATACACCACATGTGGTGATCGAACAGACCAGAGGTGTCGTGGAGAGTAAGTGATTTTGATTTTGAAGTAAATGAATTATAAATATCTCACTCCTTCAGATCGTTTTATTTCTTTGTTTCTTTAACTGTCTTTTGCTCCATGTGTTCACAGATAAATAAATCACTGAATTGATTGATTGATTGATTGATTGATTGTTGTGATTCTCAGGTGTTCAGAACCTGGTGGATGGGATCGGCCAAAACATAAGCAGCTTCTCCAAGAAGTTCCCCGTGCAGAAAAGCCTGTCCAACTTCAGCATCTTCGTTAACCACGTCCACGCCAAGATTGAGGACCAATACCCTGAAATTGACAAAATAGACTTTTACAGGTAAAATGACCTCCCAGCTCCTGACAGTAGAAACATTAAAACTGCAACTAATGATTCGCTGTCTCCTAAACCTCAGTGTGCACATTTTTAACCAATTACTATTGACAAAGTTCATTAGAAACAAAGATTCAGAAAGTTCAATCTCATGGGAAACAACGTTGAAACAAACTTGACTCTTAGTTTCATCATATCTGCCTCGTCCAGACTCTTCTCCCAAGCTACTGAAACATTTACCAGGTCCATATTTATGAATTAATGTCGCTTTTACATTATTCAATTTAGAAGAAATATGTTTTAAAAGCTTCGTCTTTGCATTTTTATTTTACCGCCCCGTTTTAAGCAGGCGGCGCCTTCGCCGTCTTGCTCAAGGGCAACTTTGAGAGACATTTTGTGCGGCTGTTAATCTGTGTGTGCCGCTCACAGGTGGATTGGCTGCATCACTCTGTGCTGCATGATTGTCCTCGTCCTGGCCTTCAACTACCTGGGTCTGCTGTGCGGCACGCTGGGATACGACAAGCACGCCTCGCCCACCACGCGAGGCTGCATCTCCAACACGGGAGGGACCATGCTCATGGCGTGAGTACCAAACAAATACACACAGCAGCAGAAGGTCGTGCTCCAGTGTTTCTGCCATCTGTGAAGTCGCAATCATGTAAAACGTATGAAAAACACTGCAGTGGTAAAGTTGAAGCTGATATGACGACACTTCTATAAAGGGACGCAGTATAAAACACCACATGGAGAACATGTCGTAACAGTGCTGTACTGTGTTTGTAATAACTCTGCGGTTTCACAGTAAATAATCCCACAGAATATTATTGGCTCGTAAAACCCTTTTTAATCACATTTTTTCCAAGATTATTTTGATTATGAATTGATTTCTAAATTATGAAGCAACTCTTTTCATAATCGGTGAAAGTGTTGGAGATTAAATCTGAATATTTTCTGGGGGTTTTTTTGTGTTTTTTTTGCTTCATATAATGAATAAATATTTTTTGTTGTGTGAACAAAACAAGACGTTTGAGAACATCATCATTTAGAGGTTTGGGAAAACACTGATCGTCATTTTTTGACATTTTCTGAACCAAACAATGAATCAATCAACTGAGAAAATAATCTACAGATTAATCGATAATAAAAAAATAATCGCTAACAGTCGTACCAAACAAATCCTGCTCCTTTTAATCACCTTCCTCTTATACACTTGTATATATCTGTATTTCCATGTATCTGTGTGACAGGTGTACATAGTATTGTATATTATGTAAATATCTTAGTAATAATAATACATTTTCAAGTATTTTTTTTTATCTCATATTGCCTGTTATATTCTTATTTTGTGTTTCATTTATGTGGCGGCTTCTCTTCACAGCGGCGTGGGATTCAGCTTCATCTTCTCCTGGGTGCTGATGGGAGTGGTGACCGTTCTCTTCTTAGCTGGAGGCAACATGGAGAAACTTGTGTGTGAGCCGTTCCACACTAAAGAGCTCTTTAAGGCGAGTGGTACTGTAGGTCCAAACGTGGCATTGTCTGCCTTCCATGAACCAAACAATGCTTCTGGATGATGGACCCAAAAAATGTCATCACAATAAAAAATAAATCAATGAAAATGAAAGACAGAGAGATAAATGGCAGAGGAGGAGCTTCAGTGTCGCTTTTAAATATAAATGTCTGTTACACAGTGCTGACTCTCTGTGTTTCTCAGTAAAAGCCGTGTTTAGCTCTCGCTGGTGATATAGTCACATTTATCCGTCTTCACTCTCTCTGTGACTCTCCAGGTGGTGGACGCTCCATATCTGGTGAACCCGGAGTGGAAGAACTTCATTCCCGGCTTCATGTACGGCGACGCTGACCTGGAGCTGACGGCAGAGAGCTTATACAGGCAAAGCAAAACCATTTCTACATGTTTATATGAGGAGCTTCCTCCTCACAGTCATGATGGTAGATGGAATCACCGCAGACATTAAATCCTGCATCTAAATATTTTATTTCCGTTGATGGGGAATGCAAATGAAAGGCCATTAACATGGAGGTGCTAATTAGCATAATTTGTCTCTACATTATCTCTGATGTGTTTTCCTGCAGTCGCCTCTTTCTCTGTGATTACATCAGCTTTCACTGTTTCCACTCCAGGGAGACGCTGCATGTCCTCAGTAGCTGTGATGGCAGCAGTTTACACACATGAAAAAGCAAACTCTGCTAATACTGTGGACACTAAAACAAAGTAGTCTTATGTGCCTTTATCTTTGCAGATATTAGCAAAATATGAGGATTGTGCTGTTTTTCTATCATCAGTCAGTGCACTGCCAATCATTTTCACTGGGTGGCAGCAAGTGTGTTTCACTTGTTGTGTTGACATTCCTCTGGTGTGTCTCTGGTGTTTGCTCTTGGTCTTTCTCAGCACGTGCAAAGAGAACAAAGGCATCTACTTGGCGTTGCGTCTGGACAAAATCTTCAACATCTCCTCTTTGCTGAAAACCACAGCGGTCAGTGAACTCACTTCATAACTACACGTCGCTCTGTGCATTACGCAGCATCTAAATGCTTTTGTATTGATTTAGCATTTCACCCAACCAGTGGAACATAAAGGATGCAGACATTACATTACATCACATCACACACACACACACATATTTACCAGTCACCATTTAAGTCCAGTATTTTTTTCAAAAACTGTTAAAGCTGTTACTAACACATTCTTTTGTATTGATGTTTACCCATTAGTCCTAAGCAGCTGTGTATTAAAGCCCATTTCCACCAGGAAAAAAATACAAAGAGATAAAACTTAGCCTTGATAATAAAAATATCCTCAAAGTAAATCGAAAATGATGAGATAAATATTTAGAATTATTATTTTATACTTTTTATCTCATAATTTCATAAGGAATAAGGATATTTTTATTATCAAGGCTTTACCTCTGTTGGGCTTCCATAGCTATGTCAATAACAACATTTAAAAACTAAATACAGTAGCACACATTCTGCTCCAAACAGAAACAGAGGAAGAAATTGCTGCTGCTGCTGCTTCCATTTATTCCACACTGGTGATGGCAGCACATGCCTGGGCTAAATGAAGCATGTAAATATGTTATATTTATGGTTTACAGATGGTATCAATTATTATTATTTTCATTTCCTATTTTTTGATATCCATTCCAGTGATTTTTGAGTTTTAGTTCAGCTCAAAACACTAGGAATTAGCACAGGGGAAATAGCAGCCATTCAGACTGTAGGCCTACATTAATATATATGTATATATATGTGAATATATATATATATATATATATATATATATATATATATGTATACATACAACTGTATCTCCACTGCAGACTCTTTTCTTCTCCTCTGGTCAAGACGTTTTTCAGAAGAGTTCTGAGACTTTCTAGGTTTAGTAAAAACCAGCATTTCTGAGCCATAGCTGCACTTTCCTGCGTTCAGCTTGTGTCGGTGCCTGGCAGACGAGCAAAAACACCAGACCAAAACATTTACAAGAGTTATCAGAGAAGCCAGTATTTCACCCTAACCTCTGACATCACATCGTGGGCATTTTATGACTCAACATTATACATTTATTACCCACAGCCCCCTTAATAATATAAACGACAGTCTGTAGTAGTAATCTTCTTAAAGTACCACTAAGCATGGCGATAAATCAGTGCATCGCAGCACAAGCTCACACCAGGCAGGGTTTTGTGTTTTGACAGCGATGGAGGCTCCAGACAGCTGCATCCTTGGCTCCAGCGTTTCATTAGCGTTACTCAGCGCGTGTGCTGACGGCGGACAGCTCTTACCTCGGTGTACGACTGAGACGTTACACTGATATATGTTGGCTTTCTGAGCCACTCTCGTCTGCCCGCCTGAGGCGTTCGGCACCGCGCTGCCAGTTGGCACGAGTGTCCTGGCTCGTTTCTGTGATACGAGCTCCAGCTGCATCTGTTTCATTTGTCTTGATTTTAAGCCGGCACATGTTTTACAGTGAGTCACTCTACATCTGAGAGTGTCACAGTAAAGCAAACTATAGGTCAGTTACTTTGATGGATATGAGCTTTAAATACAAAAACAGGGATAAAGTGTTCCTAAGACATAATGTCACTGACTGAATCACTGCTCACTCATCAGTGTCAACACTTATCTACTTCACGACATTGACACAGTTTTATTCCCATAGTGCTGTGTGATTCTTACAAGGGTCACCGTCAAAGTAAAGATTCTAGTAAATACTGGCCTGATTTTTAAATTCTCACATTTATTTCTTCTTGAAGTTGTCCACCCATCCATTGTCCTCCACATGAGGGTCAAGAGTGCTAATCCAGATGGGACCTACTTTTTATCTCATAATTTAGACTTTTTATCTCATAATTTAGACTTTTTATCTCATGATTATGATGTTTGAGGCTCAGCTCACATACATTTTAGTATTAAGTATTAGTATAGTAGTCAGTTTCAGAAAATTGTAAAAAATAAATAAACAACACATTCTCATTCGTTAGCAGAATTAGAAGGAGCTTTAATATGTTGATTAATTCATTAAGGTGCTTTAAACATTACCAGGCCCATTTTACAGCTGATTTCTTTATCTTTATGTATTTGTTTGTTTGTTTGTTTGCAGTACACTAAAGATGTGATGAGTCAGCTGGACGGCATCAAGGTCAACCTGAGAGGAATAATCCTGTTAGAGGAAGAAGGGAAGCAGAACCTGCGGGACTTCTCTGAGGCAGGACTGTCAGAGATCAACCATGCAGACTATCTGGAAGAGGTCACACACACACACACACACACACACAAGCATTATAAACTTAAACATAAACAGATGCTCACTGACATTTCACCCAGAACATGAACCTGGAGTCAGAAGGTGAAAAAAAACCAGACGCTTTCACAAGAAAACACAGAAATATAAAAGCTTTTAAAAACCTGCATATTCTCTCCCTCGCTCACTAAATTAATAAAATGTAGATTCATACCATTTATATACCTTTTGAAATATGAGAACAACTGTTATTTTTGTTGTAATTTATATTAATTGTATAAGAGAAGAAGAAAAATGGGGTCTTTAACAGATGAAACTATTAAAATCTCATTTTGCTGCAGAGTCTTCCTTAATTATTCATTATTCATGAGCACACTGTGCTTTTGTTTTGAAGCAAAGATAAAAAAATAGAAAGAAAAATGGTCAGATGTATTATTTAATAAAGATAAAAACACTTGACATTGCCAGTGAAAGTGATGCAGTTTGCTGTGTCTTATAACTGCAGAATGTTGACATAGTTTCTTCCTCTGCAGGTGAATAAAGGAGTGACGGAGGTGGACCTGCTCTCGTTTGCCAGAGACCTGGAGGCTCAGACCGACCTCATGGTGAGAGACCACTCACTTCTTGGCCGCCACTGGGTTTATTTTGTAGATTTATTTTTGGAACACCTGGCTGTGGCCAGACTCTTTCATCAGATAAACACAAACAATACACAGAGGGCCGACCGCTGCACCGCTGCCTGCAGGTGATTCTGGGGAAACAAAGCACATTTATTCACCTGCAGTTGCAGAGTCGTGAAGGAGCCTCCAGAGACGAGGAGTTTGGAGTTACAGTCTATAAATTCTGTCTTTTACGGCACTATTTAAAGAGTGGAACATTGTGCATCTATGCTACTATGTTTTCATTTGGAAATGTTGTTTTCGTCCACATCTGTGTTCATACTCACACTCTTATTATTGGTGTTGACAGGAAACTTGAGAAAGTGCTGTTAATGAGAGTGTGTTTTCTTTTATGACACAGACTTCATTTAAATGGAGCTTTTTATTCACAGCTGATGCTCGAGTCGTGGCTGATACCAACCAGTCAGGAAACTGTGCCGCTTTCAAACTGACATGGAGCCAGCAGGCTGGGTTTAGTACGGACAGTAGGTTTAATCGCAGTTATTTTCGTACTGAAAAATTAGAATCAGTTCATTAAAAAGATTAGTTCGGTACTTCCTGCATGACCGGAGCACAGACTCTGAACTGAAATACAACTGAACGGGTTGTGATTTGGCTCTCGATCGCCGGCTTTCAGCAGGATCTTTTAAGTCTTTTTAACTGATTTACAGTTCGGTTTGATTCTCGTGTCGGACGTCGCGCTCGTGACTCTTCCAGTGACGACTCTCTGACCAATCAGCGGCCGGCAAATCTGTTGACATCATATTTAAGTATCAGCTCAGGGAACTATCACAGATGGAAATGATCCGAGGACTCTGTCGTGGAAAAGTGCCGATAGCTGAAAATGTCCGGCATGAAAATCTCATGCAACTCTTCCATGACTATTAAAACTTAAAGTCACATGTTTGGTGTTTGAATATTATGAGCCAGCATTTCCTGATCCGAGTTCTTTGTGTGTCTGACTGTGTGTTTCAGCCCAGTGGTTCTCTGAAGTCCACTCTGAAAGGCTACTGTGGCACTCTGAGACAGATCCACAGACAACAGGTCACCCCCATGGAGAAAACCACGGTAATGTCCCGCGCTGTCTTTGTCTCTGTTTACGGTTCATATGTTCATGTTTATTTCAGGTTTTTGGTTGAGTTGAACTGACTTTGATGATCTGCAGATAGAATTGTGCATTTCAAAATGGCTTTTCTTGGAATACCATGAGAGCGTCTGACACTTTTCTGGTGGTTTTTTTCCAGTCAGTTACTCAGCTATCAGCTTTTCCATGCTTTAGACTTTTCCATCAGCCTCTGTGTTATTCATGTGTAAACGTATATATCGTCAAACGCAGAGAGAGAGAGAGAGAGTTTTTGATTGTGATATTAAACCACGTTTCTCTCTTCTTACTATTACTATTCTTCTGAACGACAAGTTGTTTTATTGCAGTTTTTCTTTTCTTTTCTTTTCTTTTCTTTTGCTTTGTTTTATTTCTCTTTCATCTTCAAGAAATATGTTAGAGCAAGGGTAAGCAAAAAAATGTGTGCACCCTGTGTATTTATTGTCCCTGTGCATCATTCTGAACACTTAGAGAAGCAGTCACCTATCCTAATCCGACAATAGACCATTTATCTGTGCTTGATTTTGCTTGTGTGAGCTTGTATTTACATTTATGTCAGTAAACAGTGTTTAACGGGAAGGATTCTGTACCAAAATATTACATAATATCCACAATCAATCATGTTGAATTGTCATATACAGTGCTTTACACAGCGACATTATTATTATTTATTTAAAAAAATATATATAAACCAGCCGAAACCCTTACGCGGGCCAACTTCGGGCCCCCGGGCCACACTTTGAGCATGAGTGGATATTTAATTTTGGAGAAAGATTCTTCCAGCATGTCTGTAAAGCAAGCCTTCCCTGTACTTTGTGTTTTACTGATATATATAAAATAATTTCACGTGTCAAAATCTTGTCAATGTGTTGATTTCTGCTCTTAATATTTCTGTTTTTTAAAGAGTTCATTGAACCAGAGTATGAGGTTCCTGGAGAGAACGACGTCAGATCTGCCTGTAAGTAAATCTGTGAAAATGGAACATTTAAATTCAGCTTTAACCTCAATAAAATCACGATTTCTCTCCCGCAGAACAAAGTCTCATCCGTGCTCGAGGCGATTGACGCCGCCCAGTATCTCATCTCTGATAATTCCACACACATAATCAACTGGGTAATTTGACTTTCTTCTTTATTCGTATCCTCACTTGTTGTAAACGATGTATGAGTTCATTCATTCATTCATTATGTTTCAATCTTTCTTTCAGGAAAGGGAAAAATACTCAGCGACCATTGTTGGCTACTTCCACCAGTACATCGAATGGATCAAAACATCGGTGAGTTTTCGCTGCCAGTCAAAACCAAAACAGAGTTTGAGAGTAAATATAACAATTACAACCTCGATAAAGTGGAGTATTTACTGTGTGGCACTTAGTAATTCACTGTGATGAATAAAATAAAAAATGAAGCCATTTTTCTGTCCCTATAACAAGATTTCTGAGAAGTTTCAGTGTGAGGACACCAGAGATATTTAAATTAAACATGCTTTTGTTTTATATTAAAGCTATACTTTCTATATTCAGGTTTTTTTTTAATGATACTTTATACAGTATACTATAAAATAACCGCATAATGTGTTTCTACCTCACCCACACACGTGTTCTATCTGAATTTATTATTTTTCTCTGATGTTCTTATTTAGAAATGTGCAAATAAACCACACCTTTACATCTGTTAAATCTGTTTAACATATCTGTTAAATGTGTTATGTTTTATGTCACGTCAACGACAGCTAAACACAGTTGCTAACATGACATATTAACATGCTAATGTTCCTTTACAAACGGTATACAAGTTCATATTCAGTCATTCAGTGCAGATTTGAACTGTTTATGTCTCGTTTTCCATAGGTGGCTCTGGAGGTTGCGCCGTGTAAGCCCTTCAGCAACATGGTGGACACCATGGAGATCATGGCTTGTAGTTTCTTGGTCGACTCCATGGTAACGATGAAGCTGTCTTTGTTACTCACTTAACACATTATATTTTTGCTTACTTTAGAGCAAAGACCAAAACAATAACTCAAATAAATCACAGGGACAAATGAAAACTGTCACCACTGTTGATTTACTGTGGCCGCAGACATTTGTTCCATTCCTTTGAGATAAACCTGCACATTATTTTCTGAATTCATCATTTGGTCCATAAAATGTCAGGCGATGGAGAGGGAAAAAAAACAACTAACCACACATTTAATATATGAAAAATGTCGCAAATGTCAATTTACTGGTTAAATGATTGTTTTTGTAGAGCTGCAGCCATTAGTTTTTCCATTGTTGTTGAATCCACACGTTGTTTTAGGAACATAAAAACCCATTAGAGTAGGTAACTGTTTGATGAATAGATAAATATAAATATAAATGTGTAGATTAATATTGTCTGTTTGTCCGCAGAACACTTTCTGGATGGGTCTGGGCTGCAGCACTCTCTTCCTGCTGCCGAGCATCATCCTGGCCGTGAAACTGGCCAAGTTCTACCGCAGGATGGAAACAGAGGATGTTTACGACGAGTGAGTAGTTCTTCTAGTTGATTAGATTGATTGGACACTTACTCATTCATGTCCCAGTAATTATAAAAGATAATTCAAATTGAAAGTTTATTTGCTGTACATTATGGAAGCTGAGAGCGGCCGTAGTCGCCACTGTATTTTTATATATCATCTCAAGATCGCAAGATAAATTATTGCGTTATCACGAGGCTCAATTTCTCATGATTATGACATAATTGTGGAGGTTCATAATCACACAGATTGTCCCCTCAAGTACTGACGCAGGATTTATTACGAGTATGGATCTGTGCGCTCTGCCGTCTGTGCGTCAGGGAGGTTTTTGTGCACAGAGAACTAAAATAACAAGGTTTGTTATCCCGAGTTAAAGCGTTAATTTATACGCATTCATGTATCGTGAGAAAACCAGCCTTGTTATCCCGAGTTAAGCATTCGTTTATTTCATTATCTTCACGAGATAATGCATTCATTTATCTCGTCATCAAATGGTAACAGTCTGTTATAACCATGATAAATTCCATGATCTCGAGATAACGGACTAAAAAAAATATAGTGGCAACCATGGCTGCTCTCAGCTTCCATAGAATATGATTGATGATTGCAGGACACTCTCTCTCTCTCTCTCTCTCTCTCTCTCTCTCTCTCTCTCTCTGTCCAGATTAAGTGCATGTCATAAGATGGATTTCCCTCCTTTAGTTCCTAGTTTGTCACAAATGTCAGTTTCCGGGTTTCTAACCTTTCTTTGTTCTCTGCTGTGCTTTGTTTACGATTTATTTCCTTTGTTTCCTTCTCTTTTCCTCGTAGTTCCTCTGTTTCTGGGACTTGGCATTTTACTTTGTGATAACCATTTCTACTATTTCCATCTTTCTTCACCCTGTACTTTCTTTCTTTTTATTTATTTATGGATTGAGTTGTTTCATTTCTCTCTGTCGAGCACTTTGCACTTTACAAAGACAAAGAAAAAAACACTGCGATGCATTTGTACGTTGCTATAATTTCTTCTCCTTGTTGGCTTATTTATAACAAACACAGATATTAGTCTCAGTTCATCTCAGCGGCGTCTTCTCTCGCCCTCGTGATGTTTGCTGAATTACAGGGAACTTTCTGGTGCATTTTTCCTATCGTCGAACTCTTCAATAACCTTTTTTTTATTGTGTTGCTGTGTTTTTGTGTGTGTGTGTGTCTTTTTAGCATTGAGACAATTCCCATGAAAACGTAAGACACTCCACTCACCTCCCCTCTCCTCTTTTATCACCTCCTGCTTCTCTCTGGATCTTGTACATAGAGCTGTTTACTAAATTCTTGGTGCTGGTTAATGTTTTAAAGCTCTTAAATGGGTGGATGGTGTGGCTTCTTGTCGTGTGCTACCTTTGGAAAAAGTGTCCCTTACTGTACATGAAGGGCTCGTGCAATCATTACCTTACAAGTCCACCTGGGTTTTTGTAAGTTTTAGTGTAAATAAAACATTAAGGTTTGTACTAATATACATAAAAAAGAAGATAGAAATGTGTATGTCTCATAACATCCTTACTCACGTGTCAGACATTTGTCTCTCATTTTACATTTTCATCCCTTTTTTATTTTGTTGTACACAATGTTTTGTTTTCAGTATGGAAATTGGTAATAATGGTTATCATAGTGAGCGCACACAAGGTATCCCAAATCCTATGATGGCAAGGTAAACACATTTTATTTGAATCCTCTTGCCTGCATGTGATGGGACGTGGACGCATGCCTTTTTCTTCTCTCACACACACACACACACACACACACACACACACACACACACACAGTGCATGGCTTTAAAGCTGATTCACACACACACTCACACACACACACACAACAAAGGTGATTGAGTTTGAAGAATAACAAAATAAAAGTTGACAAGTAATGGTCGCTTCATTTAAAATGTGCACGTATGTGCTCACATCAAAGCTCAGGATGAATTTGTTGTGTAGTTTTATTTGTTTTTAAGAGTTGAGATGAGAAAGAGATTGTGGGGGATTATTTTAGCTCGGTTTAGTCCAGCATAAAAAAATCTAATAATAATGATAATAATGATAAATCTGTCAACCAATGCCCCTAAATGTCACTAATTTGTACATTGATGGCCCTTTTCCACTATAGACCTATTTTTATTACAGTAAAAGAAACAAAATATTCACATGAATTTCTTTCATGGACGTTTATCTCAAACCTCAGTAACAGTAACTAAAATAATTCAAACTTTATTGTTACTGTCTAACTACATCTTAGGAAGGAGGTTGAAACCTGTGAAATAAAGGTTTAACATTATCCCTGTGGCGTGACTTCAGATTATTATTAGTGTTCATTTATGTTCAGATTAAGGTGCAAAATATAGATTTATCTTCTCATCTCATTCTTATACACAAATGCCAAAGTATATCTCAGATAAATCTGCAGAGATCTTGACAACATCGTGATAGAAAAGAAAAACTTCTGCGACCATTACTTCTGTCTCTGCCGCTGCTGCTGCTGCTGCTGCTGCTGCCAAATGTTCATGTGTGCGTGTGCTTATGGGTGAACTGATGGTTTATTACTCACTCTCTGGCTGTGACTGTGTGAAATGAAACAAAACAAAAAGAAAGATTCCTGTCTCCTCTCGTCCGTAGAGTCAGCCAAAGTCCGCTGAATGTTCACCTGATCATTTTGTTCAGAGAGAGGCAAGCATGTCGCGCTTTGGTCTTGAACTTAACTTAACACACACACACACACACATTCTAACTCTGCATGTTTTTTCAAAGTCGCATTTGGACCGGGATGCATTTTTTGACCTGCATTGACTTCCTGTTAACAGAGGCAGAGAGCGAAACAGCGAAGCTATTCACCACGTCATTCTTAAATATCATTGCACAAATAACTACTTTAAGGGGCAATCTGGGATTTTTCTACCTGGGATCTATGTGTTTTTATAAATGTAGTTGTGCAAGTGATACTCAGAGCTGCAACTGCAACATAACCCAGATTGAAAAACCCTCAAAAATCCACTTAAACTTTTAATTTTACAGTCTCTTTTCGAAAAATCATATTTTTTAAAAGATGGGTTTGCTATCTTCTACTAAACATGTGAATCTGGATTGAGTTTTTATTGGAGTGAGATCTACAGACTGTTTAGTCAGACATTTAAAGAGGCACTAGGTAATCTGTTGCACAGTACGACCTTTAAAGACTTTCTTTAAAGACTTTCTTCAACCCTCAACCTTCTTCTCCGGCTTAATCCTCTCACCCGATTTATGTTTTTTAAACAAAACAAATCAAGATGGCGCTGGATAATCTGCGTTTATCAAGGTTTCAAAATGGCTGTTCATAAACCAGTGTGTTTTTTTCCACAATCTGAAGCAGGAAATTGTTTTATTTTTCCTTCAGCTCGTCCAAATTTACATGTCTGGGATGTTCTATTATATGTATATAACACTTGTTATATGTGTAAAATGACTGGGATGGGAATGGGATGAGAATAAATAGAGTTTGTGAATATGCTGGTTTCCACACGTCATTGTCATTTAATTTTTACATCCTGTATTTCACCTTTAAAAGTCTGCTTAAGTCATGATAAACGTTTCTGATCAGGGCTTTACCGAGGACATTAGATCCACAGTAAACCCCTGATATTAATAAATACCACCAGAAACCCCCACATGTATGTATATATATACACATGTATATTAATATCATCCATATTTGGTGCTTTCAGAGACTTACTTAGTGCCTCTTTAACTGACCACAGAGGATGTTGTTGTCTCTGTTCTGCTCTCTGCCTCGTTTGTCCCACTCCTCTTAAATTGCATTTTCACAAACAGATTACGTTTGAATTCCTGTTAATGTTGTGCCCCCTGTGTGTGTGTGTGTGTGTGTGTGTGTGTGTGTGTGTGTGTGTGTGTGTGTGTGTGTGTGTGTCATTAGCGTCCCCACCTGTGACACAGTGAACAGGTTCCCTCGGGCCTCGGCTCCTCCGAGACACATTGACTGGTGACAGAGAGCCGGCTCTGGTGTTTTGGCTCCTGAAAGGTATTTGATGAGTTGTCAGAATCTAACATCACTTTATTCTTTTCCCCTCACACAGCCATTACCGCCGCCGCCACCGCCACGTCAGCGTCAGCGTCTGCTGTCGTCACATCTGTCTCA
Organism: Solea solea; assembly: GCF_958295425.1. Lineage (NCBI taxonomy): Eukaryota > Metazoa > Chordata > Actinopteri > Pleuronectiformes > Soleidae > Solea > Solea solea. The sequence goes on from NC_081147.1 coordinate 25,530,284, forward strand.
CGTCTCTGTTTTTAATCCCATTTCTGTGTATTTGTCATCTATCTAACACGACTCTCTCACCACTTCTTCACAGCTTGTTTTAGTTCTTTTCTGCTCAGAGCGATTTTGTGGGAAAACCAGCATGGTGAGAACGGCTTATTAATTACTGAACCATAAATGTCTGCCTGATATTTATGTGTGTGGCCGCTCTTAGACAGAGGGTGTGGTGTGTGAGGAGAGAAATGCTGCACGTGCTTCTTGTTCCTCCTTTTCCTTTGTTTCCTTCGTTTGTTTGTTATTGAGAGTAATTTGCTTCTGTAGTTAGAACGGCTGTCCAAAGCATTTCATGTCGTCATTAAAATAGCTCATTAAAATGTGCACAGAAATTCAATATTACTCCTCAGTTAACCTATTTTTTTCTACATGTATTTGCTAGTTCCTAATGATGCTGATAAAACAAACTAAAGTTCAAAAACAAAACAGCATTTAATGAAGGGCCTCGCCCCACGTAACGCTGGGACCGCCGCAGTTCCCTGACCTCACGTCTCCCTCACTCAACAGTCAGCTTGTGTTAAAGCGTTCAAAAAGTGGAATTTTAAATGTGGAATTTTAACGTCAAGTTTGTTGCAGCGCTGAGGCTCCGCCTTTTGATGTAGAGAAAATCTTTCGACAACTTTTTAATCATTAACTTGTCTAGAACAAACGGACCGAGTTTGATGCGGCTAGCCCAAACGTATCGCAGTTTTTCGCCCACCTGACCTCCATGCCAAATTTCAGAGTTTTTATTCACCTTAACGTCCTCAAAAATGAGCGCGACGTCAGAGAGAAAAAAAAATCTCTACAGGAACAATAGCTTCCTGTCACATTTGGGCCCTAATTATAATTATATTAGAATTATATTATTGTATCAGAATAATTGCCATAGGTCAACTTTTCAAATGAAGTGTTACAGATGGTTAGAATAAAATGTATAGATATAAAATAGAAAATAAAAACTTCAATATACCTGAATTCCATTTGACTGCTTCACTTTTAGAGATCCTTTTGTTTTATTCTATTGTTATTTACTGACTTTAAAACAATGTCAAATTGTTCTACGATTAAACAAAATCAAGACACTTTTAATGCTTGAGATACTTCATATGAATATGATATTATCTGCGCTTCAGAAATGTCTCTCTATCTGTAAAATAAGGTTTGTATCATTGTCCAGAGCTTTAGTTTCAAAAATGTTAACCATAATATCCACTAACTGCAGCCTTTAAAGCCACAAGTAACAATTGATATGAAGATTAAAATAGAATTTATTTCTCATATCACAAAAAATTGAATAGTAGAATATGATGAAATACTCAGGGTACAAAAAGTGGATTTTTCGGTTTCATTGTTTAAAAAAATGTGTTATATACCTAATTCATTTTATTTGTCTTCACAGTGCCCTTGAAAATTGGAACTAAAATAGTGAGTTTTCCTTTTTTGTTTTTTACATGTTTACAATCTTGAGTTGAATCTGCTGTGATGAGAGAACGATGTAAAGAGCACAGTGTTTTTTTACAGCCTTTGTTGTTTATGTGTCAAGTAATTAATACTTTGTGTGGAGTCGCCAAATTAAGTTGTCCCTATAATGAGTGAAAAATAAGTTTGGCACTTTGGCAGTTTCATCTGAATGAACACGCTTGTCAGAGTAAATTACAATAGTTATTGGAACAAAGGCAAAGAATAAAAATTTGCATTTTGTGTGCGTGTGTGTGTGTCTATGTAATACGTAGGCAGACGTTTTAAGATTAAGATAAGATCATTATTGTTGTCAGAGAAAGTAGCAGCACAACTTAGAACTTTTCTTGATGCACAATCACGCTCAATGTACATTGGGTGTAATCTGTATTGTTTAATAATAATAATTGTGTCTATTTTCTAGCCACGTGTTTCACAATCCCTCGGACCAGACGTAGATGGACTCCTCACAAAGAAGGAACGACACACAAAGACGAGCAGGTTTTCCTCAGCAATCAGCTCATCCAGGCCGATCATAACATACAGTGAAGACACTCTTTGGTGTAGAGGGGGGTAGATTTATCAGACTCTCGTCATTCAGCGTCAATCTGAGCCAGAACTTCAGAGGGAACTGCTACATGACGGCGTTTACACTTCGTTTAGACACAAAAATCAAGCTGAAAAGACATTTGACAAGAGGACAAACTTGGTAAATGTCATGTACTGCGTGACCTGAAGGTTGTGGAAGAGAAAAACAACATTATCCTTCGCTCATGTACAAGAAAGGACAGAAAGTGCAAATTTTCTGTGTTAAAAAACACTGTTTTGTTGAAAACTGTACGACCTGCTGGGTTTGTGGTACGTTAGTGATCAAACTAATTGGTAAAACTACAAAATAGGTTGTTGAAGTCTTCTAGAAACTTCTAGAGTTTGACGTCTGTACTGGTTTTTAGCGCATTGCAAATGATCTGTTGCCTTTTAGTTGGTGTGTTTCACTCTGGTGTTTAGCTGATAAAAAGTCTGATGCTCCTTCACAAAGAGAAAATCCACCATCAGATGTTTCCTATAACAAAAATCATGTCATGGTATAGTGTTTAAAATGAGTAGCTACTTTTACACACATACCACTATTTTCCTTTATTCTGCATCATTTCATTTTTGGTCAAATATTGACCGCCTACATTTTCCACAATGCCTCTAAACATCTTGCAATCCATTTTCTACCACTAAAGTCAACATGTCACCACTTGTTTTGTATTGTTAGTTTGTTGAATAACAAAATGTGGGTCAGACACTAACTCAAAAGCTTAACTTACAGAAAGGCGTCTGAAAAAGTGGATTATTATATTATATTAGTATATATTATACCTCAACATCCTGTCGTCATGCTGTAATGCTGGACGTTTATCGAAGTCCAATAACAACATTTTTAAGCTACATCACCAAACTGTGTTTTTTGGATGGGGTGGATTTTCCCTTTAAGTCACACAATAAACTCAGAGCAAGATTAGAGTTTACTAACATTTTTCTTGCTTTCTTAGTGGTGATACTTTTAAAGTGAATTATATTCATAAGCCAAATCTTTTTTTTTATTATTATTATTTTAATTTTAGTTCTCAGGTGTTTAATAGACTAACATGCCGCGTGTTTATTTTTTTAACGTTAGCATGAGCTAGTTTCTGCTTTTTAAAACTCCCCCACAGTAGCTATGGATACATAGGGAACAAATGAATGTATTCGAGAGCGGTTTTGTTTGAATTAGCTGGCTGTTGCCTGACATGTTTGCTGAAATCTTGTTTGTTAACAGGTTGGGTTCACACATGCTGTCAGTGTAGTAAATGTGGTTAAAAGAAAAAAAAGACTAGACAATCCGTTGACGGTACAGGAAAGCACTGCCAATCAAATATACACAGAAGAATGACATCGATATGGTTTGCATGACTGATGAAATAATGTCCATAACAATTAAAACGAAGGATTTCAAATATCTTCCCATGTTTAACAGTGCATCAAAGTCTGATTTAAGTATTAAGTCAACACTGTTAGCATGTGAACACATAACGGTGGAAGCATTTCACCTCCTTATGACCACGTTTTACCTAATTTACTACAATAATTCTGCCACATTAACGCTATTTTTTGCTTGGTTTAAGTTTTATACCTCTAAGCCTTACTTCCATACATGTTCTGCTTAGCCACAGCAGGCTAATAAAGTTGCTACAGCTAATCAGCTAGCTCCCATTGCTGTAGCAACGTACTAGCTAGCTGTAGCAACTAGCTAACTATCTCATGAACCCCAGACAGTTTAGGTTTAAATAAATTCTTTCTGAAGAATTATATTTTTGGTCATAAATAGGTGTTGAAATGACTGTGGTTGACATTACTTGTACTACTTGTAGTAGTATTTATATGAAGTAAAGGGAACTATATACCCACTCTCTGGACAAAGCCTTTTAAACGTCGTGCTCTGTAAGTAAATTTAAAACACCCACTATTTGCATAAGATTGTCATTTTCACCCGTTTCACCATGATTTTTTCCCACTAGTTTAATTGTTAAGATGGATATTTTTCAAAGCAGTTGTGAGCAGTGTTTTGTCTGCTGTAGAGTCTGGATGTGACCCATGTCAAAAATATTTTTTACCAAGTGCTTAAATAATACTACATATGTGTGTGAACACTGGACGTATACTAGCAGGACAGATACTCAGTGGTAACTGGTTTGAAATGAGACTTGTTCCTCCAATTGGGCAATGACGGAGCCACTGAAGAGGAACTATTTATGTGGCGGTGAAAAAATAAAACCCCAAGAGTGTACAAAATGTGAATAAACTTGGGTTCGTTTTAGTTTGTTGTAATTTCACTGCCTCCTCTCTGTTTTGTATATGGTCTTTAAAAAATGCCTGATATTTTCTGCCATTATGAAAATGATTTTGTTCCAAATGAGTGATTGGTGTGGGAAGCCAAAAATGTAAAGCTATAAAGTATAAAAGATTAAATGGAAATTATTCAAATTGAAACGTGTGTTTTTAGGCTTGATTGTGGAACCAAAAGTAAAGATAGATTGTGAGGGTGCTGCAAAACAAATAATGTCCAATCTTAAAACACAACACTGCACATTCTTCTGCTCACACTTCTGGGTTTGTGTTACTGGTCTGCTATTTTCAACAGGTGAGGATTATCCTCTTCCATCAGCACGTGAATAAGCACCAGCGACAAAACCACAAGCCAACTCATTGCTGTTTCTAAACAGGCTTTTGTATGTGGGACAGATTTTTTTGCTGTCCAAGATTTTTACAAGTTGCACAACTTTTACATTTCCTTATATGCAATCCATCCTCTAGCTCGATGGGTGACCTCTGTTGGTTGTTTTATTCCATGTTGCAAGCTGCTACACATACTGAAATGAGTCCATCGGGGAAATAAAGTTGTATTCATGTGAATTTTATGCACAGATGTGCAGATGAGATTCTCACATCACTTTAAAATGCTGCAATAGAAAGGGATTTTTAAACACTAATGAAACAAGTAATTTGGTGTTCAGCAAAGGATGGGACTGGCGGAAAACGAGTAAACTGTTTTTTAAACATTAGGTTTTGCACCAATACTTTCACAGATCCAATTATTTCTGCTAAAGCTGTACTTTCCTCCTGTTTTTCAGCTGTAACATGTAATAATTACCATGAATGCACCGTGCTGAACTTGGCCGAGCATGTTCGTGTTCCCTCTGCTCACATTTCTCTGTGATACTACGCGTGTTTTTCAGGGAAATGATGGCTCGCCCTGCACAGTTTTGAGCTCCACCTGCCTTTTAAAAAACAAGCCTGAACACGAGGCCGTGAGATGCTCATGTTCCCAAACATGCCATTTTTCTTTTTTAATTAGGAGACACATTTGGTGGTGACGGAGAAGTACGATGGTGCACAAACCAGTCAAGAGTTGTTTGCACTACATTCTTTAGGAATGCCTTCATGTGTGACAGAATGTTCTGTTTCTACAGGTAAACATGAGCCTGGTTGTGACATGTGACCTTTGTTTTCCACAACTGATTTCCATGAGTTTCCTCTTTCCCTGTTTAGCCAATAAATAGCAGGAGGGACCCTCAGCTGCACAGCAGTTACTCGTTCCTCCTCTTGCACTCAGCATCCATTTGACACCATGTGGACACAGGCCAGCACTCCACTGCTGCTGCTGCTGCTGCTGCTGCTGCTGCTGCTGCTGCTCGCCTGCTGCGTCTGCACAGCAGAGGCTCAGAGCGACGGCAGCAGGAGACAAAGCATCTGGGATGATCCCATCAAATCCAAGACCAAGGCTAATGACTTGTGTACCGTGATCATCACCGGTCAGGGGGAACACACCAGGCTGAGGCTGTCGTGCCAGAGCACCAAGCAGTCGTACTGGTGTGAGAACGTGTTGGAAGCCTCACACCTCTTACAACAAAAACCACTACTTTGTCCAGATGATGTGGGGCCTCAGGAAGCTCCTGCCAGGAGACACATCAAACCTCACATGTGCAGGAAGGCAACGGACGACTCTCAGATGGTCTTCTCGTACGTGTCCTTCAAACCAGCAGCTCAGGATGCACAAGTTCAATCTCCCTCAGTGAGGAAAGCTGCCAATGAATCCGCCCGCGTCCCCCTGAGAGTGAAGAGAACAACTCCAGAACCTCTGACGCCAAGAAGGTGGCTCGGCAGAACTGTTGGAGGTCACTTCGAGGCATCTGCTCCTTCTTCGTTGGGCTGTTTCGGAGCGAATAATAAAAAAAAAGGTTAGACGGCCTCTTTGATAACATGCAGTATTTGTTAGGTTTTATTAAATCCACCAGGGAGGTTATGTTTTTGTTTGTTTGAAGTGGAAAAGCAAAGAATGGATTTGGATGAAACTTTCCGGGAATGTAGGTTCTGAAATGATCTGAACACAGACAAGGATTCAGGTTATTTTTTTGTTTACTTTTAAAGAAATTGTTCATCTTGTGAGATGGAGGTGTGTGTGGGAAACTAAGCAGCCAGGTTTTTACCCTCTGGGTGGTTTTTCTAGCTACAGTAGCAAGAAAAATGTGAAGTCTTTAGAATGACTGTAGTTTTCTGCATGAATTTGTAGTCAAGCAAACATGTGCTTAATAGTGTTTTTATCAAACTCATTATACTGACAGGACACCAGTTAGCTTTTGTTTACGTCATTAGTTTAATGCTTCACTTACTTTTCCCATCACCACTGAGAATGTTTATGGACTGTGTTCATGTTTGTTACTTCCTGTGAACAGAGAAGACACATTTCAGGACAAATTCATGCAGAAAACCTGGAAATTCCAAAGGGTTCACATACTTGTTGCTGGACTCTTTCCTGTATACTATGTTTTTTTTAACTCGTCTCCACAGAATCACATGTCTGATGAGTGTCTAGAGCGGACAGGACTGCAGTCAATGATGATGATGATGTCAATGAGACAAAAACACGGATTAAACCAAACTATTTAATAATATTTGTCTTTATGTTTGTTCCCATGTATATAATACACCACTACATATGTTACCTTGAATATTACAGTACAGTTGTCATAATTATGAATTAAAACAGTGACCAGTGACAGGTGACAGGTATGTTTGAAATACTCATTTATGGAGAAAATGAGTTAAAAAACAGTGAATGACTTCTCAGAATTCTGACTTTTAATCTCAGAATTCTGACAGTTTGTATATGGTTTCCTCTTCAGTATAATACACTGTATCATAAATGGGAAAAAAATGTTTTTTATCAAATAAAAAGATAATATTCTCTATTAATCCCATATTTTCATGCACCCTAAAATAAATAAAAGCAATAATCCTTCTGTGAACATAAGGAAGTCAATCTATTAAAAACATCAAGTCTGTGCTTTATTTACTGTTTTATATGATAATAATAATCTGCTATACTGTGTTTAACCTTTAGGTGTCCCTGTCGCCTCATGTTTCTGATCATTGTCTCATGCAGGGACATCTGGCATGTTTCAGGATACATCAGGTCTTTGTGTGTGTGTGTGTGTTTGACACACTGTAGCACCAGATTGTCCAGTGAAGTCGCCTTAAACGTTATCATGAAGCAGTCTGTGTCTCAGTGAGTCGTGATAATTCATCATAAATCCACGTTAACACTTTCCTTCAAAGTAATTGCTCTCGAGAGTGAGAGCACGGTGAAATGGTGAGTGACTCGATTTCACTGATTGAAATGACTATGTAACTCTCGATGGTGTGTTTGGAAAAACTGGATCACAGTGTCCCAGTGTTTCATGAACGTCTTTGTCTTTCTTTGTGATTGAATCGTTCAAATGAACGGCTTTAGAGGAAGTTAAATCGAGCTCAGATCTGTGTGTGTGTGTGCGTGTGTGTGTGCGTGTGTGTGTGTGTGTGTGGGAGGGGTGATCCTGCAGCAGAGTCCTGCAGCTGTACATGTACAGTAGAGGAGACTTTAAACTCTCAGGTGTGAGGAGGACAAAACTCAAGTTTTACTCTGACTTGTTCAGGTGAGTCTTTTTTCTCCACTGTTATTGTCATGAGTAGATTTACCTCTTATCCTGGGTGTCACTTACATTCTAAACATTATATGTTATAATTACATGTGTGCACAGTGAAAGTATAATCCATGCGAATCTGAGATACTGAGATATTTAATCTTATGCTACTTTATACTGAGATATTTCACTTTTTTTTGACATCTTTAAACCACAGTTATGCCAAATATTCTGAGTATTATTGTGAATGCAGGGCTCTTATTTGTCACTTATTGAAGCTATTTCAGGTTTTTCTGACTTGAGTTGTCTGAATACTCTCTTGTCAAATGTTCGACTGAAGGATTTGTTGCATTGTCACAATGTTATTAAACTTTAACTTTTCATTATAATCACTTTGACCTTTTACTCTGATTACTTTGACCTCGGCCGTCTCTTGATTAAATGCTTAAAATTCTGTCTGCCGCTGCCTTTTATTATATTTAATTTATTCACATCTTTTATTGAAGTGTAACTGTTTGTTCTCATGCTCCCTCTGATTTATTCCTTTTTGTCCCAATTTATCTTCCACTTAGTGACAAAACACATGTATTTCTTATTGGTCTCTGAATTGTGGACAAAAACCTTGGCAGAAACTCAGGTGTTTCTTTCTTTCTCGTGATTCTCGCAGGTTTTTTGATCTGCTGATTCCATGGCTTTCTTCACCAACATCACCATCCTCCTGGTCGTGGCGTGCGTTTCCCATCAGCTGATGTTGGGCAGCTGTCAGAAGGGACAGGGGCGAAGGGGACGAGGGGGGGACAGAGGTCAACACAGGGTCACGTCAGGGCTGAAGCTGGGCCGCCAACCCAAATCTGTCGCTGCTCGGCCCGTCAAGGGGAAAGTGGTCACCCGGGACAAGTCTGAGTGTACGTGGGCAGCGACGGGGGACGATGTCCTCGTCCTCGGTGCCACCTGCAAGAAGGGAGGCAGGAGGTTCAGCTGTGAATACGTCGCCAAACCGTCCCTCTGTCCTGAATACGCGTCCAATGTGAGCTCTTACTGGAGGCAGATAGTCAGAGCGCTGAAGAAGCAGAGAAGCCTGTGCCAGGACGGTGAGGCTCTCATTAAGGCCGGTATCTGCAAGAGAGCGGCTGCAGAAGCTCATTTCAGACTCCGTAAGGCTCAGAAGAAGACAGTCCCACCTCCACCTCCACCTGCAGCTACAGCTGTCAAAACATGTCAACATGCCAACAGCAAGTTGGCAGAAGAGTACTGTAATCACTCCTGGTCCAGTTTTTGCACGCTCCTCTTCACGATGGTGCAGGATTATGATTGTTAAAGAAAAAAGACATTTAAACTCCTTATTATTACAGACTTTATATGAGCCTGTTGAAGTAAATCGTTCCCCCTCTGAATGCTTTTGGATCTTTTTTAACGTTGTCCCAAAAATTGAAAGAAAAGACAGCATGAACCACACAAATTGCTTAAAATTGATTAAAAGTAAATACAAGTGATTTCCAAGAGATATTAACAGAATAAAAAGGTCAATAAAAGTCAAAGCAGCATTTTTCCACCATGCTTATGGCACTTTTACATTTAAACTGTGTATTTGCTGTGTATATATATCGAAACCCTTCACCAAACATGTGCACACACACTCACTCCTGCTGAAAAAGGTATTTGCTGGATGATTAGACAGCGGGCATGCTGGGTATTGACTCAGAAATGTAACCAGAGTGTGTGTGTGTGTGTGTGTGTGTGTGTGTGTGTGCTTCTTAGAACGCATTAGCCTGCATACTTTGGCACAGAGTCTCTGAATCCACACTCTCTGTGTGAAACTGTAAAAACCTTCACATGCTCCACTTGCAAAATCAAAGTCAAAGGGCAGCGGGGATTTCATGTTTTCAGCGTTTTCTCGCCTGATCAGTGGGAGATTTTCCACACTTGAGCTACTCTGTCGATGAGGCAGTGGAATGAAAAGTTTAATAATTTGCGTGGATGTAAATTCCTCCGCAGCGACGTTTTAGATCAACGCTGTGATGGCTGGAAATGCTGCTTCACACTTTGACTCGCAGTGAACTGGAGGTTTTTCTGTGTCTGTATTATCCCCGAGGGTCAATTAGTGTAACAACCAGCATTCACATTAACATTATTATTGCCACATCACAGGAAACAAATATTAAATGCAGTAGCATAAATGTAGAATCACATCCATTAAGAATGCTGAGAGCTGCAAGAATAAATGATGATTGTTCTGCACCTGGGCAGATTGTATCGACCTGCACCTCACCTGATGTTCTTGGAGGTCAATAAGTGGGATTTTGGCGATTTTGCAAGTGATTTTTTGACTTTAAAGAGAAAGTAAGAACAGATTGGATTAAACAAGAGAGAGAGAGAGATAAATAGATAGATAGATAGATAGATAGATAGATAGATAGATAGATAGATAGATAGATAGATAGATAGATAGATAGATAGATAGATAGATAGATAGATAGATAGGGGGTGAGGGGCTGTGAGTGTATTTCCAGTAGATTAGTAGTCCTTGTAGTTAAAAGCAGAAATCAGTGTCAAAGTGACACAATATGTTGTCACAGCAGGTCACTCGTCACACACTGGTGCTCTTAAAGGAACACACACACGTTTAGTGATGACTGCAGTGGCTATATTCAGATTTTGGATTTATTTCACTATTTTTAATCCTTCCTTTTGCCCAAACTTCTTTCTAAATGTCACAAAGTCAAGTAGAAACTTGGACTCATCATTTAAAACTTCTCATTGTTACTACACACTGAAGACTTTTCAAATGTTAATAAAGCAGACATTGTTTTTGGATGATCTCTAGCTTTTGTTCTTTAGGTTTCCTTGAAAAATTTGAAACTAAACCAAATAAATGTCACAAAGAAGAGATCAGTAACATCCCCCATCGTCAGAGCAGCCTGAAGGGAGAACGACTCTTCTCTTCTCCTTCTTCTCTTCTTGATGATTTGAGCTTCATCTCCTGCTGTAACCTAATGTATCACACGCAGCTGAAATCCATCAAACTCAGACTCTCAGCAGGTTGCATTCTGGGAAAGCAGAATGAAGCAATGTGGCTGCAACTGAAGGCAAATTAGAGGGCGTCGCAAGAAAAATAAAATCACCGCGAGTGTGCGTTTAGGGAGGAGAATTCCTGCTGAAAAAGACGAGCTGCACCATTTAAGCTCCTGTGAAAGCATTAAAATACCACCTGTCCTTTCTGAATTCTCAAACTTGTTACACACGTCGTAATCATACGACGGCGTCACCTCAAATAACCGAGCTGTGGAGGACTCGTTTCACTGCTGCGAGCAAAACAAATAGAAATGTAATAACACTCTAAATATGATAAAGATGTTATTATGATGTCGAAAAATGGAAAGTTTTGACCCTGGTCCATTTCACCAGGACCCCCGACTGTGCTCTGCTGTCAATACTCTGCTCCATCACAATACTAACGACGCCCAGTGAAAAGGCCTTCAGTGACCTGCTAACACTGCATTCATTTAACCACCGAGAGGACGACGTGTGTCGCACACGAGTGCAGATAAATGCATCACACACAGTGTGTGTGTGTGTGTGTGTGTGTGTGTGTGTGAGAAAGATCTGTCATCATCAGAGATCCAGTGCAATCACAGTAATTACATTAATATACATCCATATCTGGTTTTATACAAACAGTTCCTCGGCTTGTTCTTCATTCTTTATTTTACTTTCCTGTGATGTTTTGATCATTGTTTTCATGCCTTATTCTAACAATGATGTTTTTGTCACATTTTAATGCCGTACGATCCTTGGATGTGACATTTTGAGACACTTTTCATGCCTTATTCTACAATGTTTATGTGACATTTCTAATGCCGAAGGTTCTTTCATGCTTTTCTACATATTTTCTGCCTTATGATGTTTTTGTCACTATTCCATGGCTTATTGTATATATGACCTTTTTATGTGATGATGTGTTTGTCACATTTTAATGCCTTTACTGATGTTTTTGAGACCCTATTCCAGCCTTATTATGCTGACATTTTGCAACATTTTTTGTGCCTTATCGTGTTTGCGTGACATTTTTCATGCCTAATTATACTATGACTTTTTTGTTTTACATTTTTATGCCTTATAATAATTTTTCTGCAACATTATTTATGTTTTTTTGTCACATTTCAATGCCGTATGATGTTTTTGAGACCCTAATTCGTCCCGCTCATACTATCATTTTGCAACATTTTTCAAGCCTTTCTATACTATGAATTTTTTTTTGCAACATTTTCTTTCCTTATGATGTTCTGTTTTGTGGTATGTTTTTTTTTGTGCCTAATTATACAATTTTTGATTCCTTATCATACAATTATGTTTTTATCACCTTTTAATGCCTAATGATGTTTGTTTTTTGTGTCTGATGGCGTTTTTTGCTACAATTTTATACCTTAATATACTATATGATGACATTTTGTATGCGTTATTATCTGTTTTTGGGACAATTTTAATGTTTTGGTTGCATACATTTGTATGCTTTTCTGTACAAGTTTTGCAACATTTGTTGGAACATATCACATTTCATGTCACATATTTGCGACATGTCATAGGCCTTAGTATACGATGATGTTTTGTTTTTTTGTGACATTTTTCATACCTTACAGAAGTGGCATTTTTACTGCACGTGTGTAACATATTGACAATCGTCTATCTCGGTCAATAACGATCAAGAACTTTCCCCAGTCCTCAGCTCCCTCGCGTGCTTTCTATACTTTTTGGCTTCACAGCTCTTTAAATCCTGTGTGATTTAGGTGTTTGCTTAAATCTCATCATTCCCCCTTTGTTTGCAGAGCCAACGCATCCTTCCTGAGACGCCCGTGGTGAGGATGGATGGTGTGTGTGTGGTCTCACCAGTGGCCTGACTGCCTGTGGCTCCTGATTGGCTGAGAGATGTGGGCCTTGTTCAAGCTGAGACTATGGAAAACACAACCAGGCACCAATGATACTAAGGAGATTTGGCACAGTGTGTGTGTGTGTGTGTGTGCGTGCAAACAGTCCAGATTACACACTCGTATGAATACGTCTGCATGTGTGTGTGTGTGTGAATGGGTGTTTGGGTCATAAAGAGCTTTACTTAGATTACAGAGAAATGATGGGATTTAACAAAACAACACAAATATGGCATTGTTAGCATGAAATGATAATGATGAGTGTGTGTAGTGAGTTGTGACCAAAGAAAACTCTGCCCTCCTCCAGTTCTCTGGGTGCAGCTTCGAGTGGCCCACAACTGACAACTTGAAAGCCCCTTCTTCGAAAGAGACACGAGTAAACAATAAAATTAGAGCTGAGAGTCAAGAAAAATCACTGAAGTGGAAAAATAATTTCTTCTTCTTTTTTGGTCGTTGGAGAATGAAATGTGACACTGCAGGCTTGTTCACAGCATCTTCCCGCAGTGGAAGTGGGCATCCAGCACAGCCAGTGATTTATGACCCACAGAGTTCACAGCCACTGGCTACATAAGCGCTGAGTCATGCTTGTATTGATTAGTAACAACCAACAAAAAACCCTGCAAAATAATACTGATGTTGTTGGAAAATTCACCTGGATTCTTTAAAGTGTTTATTTAAAGACATAGATTGTCCATAATCCTGTTTCCAGGGGTTCATATTTACATTCAGTGAACACTTCATTGAATGGATTTGGTCCGTAAAGAGTAACTAAACCCTTAAAACACTATCCAGGTCCAAACTAGTGTATATGGCTATTATGGGTATAGCGCTGATTCGTAACATACATCATCTCAAGGCACTTTACATCGTAAGGTTACAGTTCTTATAGACGGATGGGTTAGGAGAGAGGAGAGAGGAGAGAAAGGAGGGGGAAGGGAAGGGGGTTAGTGAAGGAGAGGTGGGTGAAAAGAAGAATGGAATGGAGAGAAGATAGAGACCAGGGATGGTTGTGTAACAGGTGTATTTCAAGAATCAATAACATGACAATTAGTCAGGCCAATTTGTATTAAATCTGGACCTGACGGCCGATTTTAACAACTAATGGCACTTGATTATCATAATATAATTCGATTTTGAAGATAATATTCTGTTATCCTGATCGAACAGACTCTCCAAAGCCTGGATTCTGCAAACATAAACTACACTAAGTTAAATGTACGTTCTCGTGTGCAAATGAATCCATGAAATGGATGGACTGCAAACCCAATGTTGAGACAGAAATTCTCCACTATGACACCAAAATTAGAGGCCTAAAAAACAAAAAGGCAAAAAGTATTTATGTTCATATCTGACTATTTATTTGCGTATATATTCATATATATATGGAGTTGGTTCATATAAATACATATATACATGTACGTAAACACATAAATAAATATAATACGTACTGTTGGATTACTTCCGCTTTTAATTGTTTTACTTCCGGATTAGCGGCGGCGGCGGCGGCGGAAGTCAAACGGAAGCTAGTGTAGCATAGCAGCGTTATGTCCGTACTCTCCACGCGAACAAACACAGTGGAAACACGGGGATGTGTTCGTGTGTCGCGGGTAAATATTCCAGTTGTTTACCGAGCAGCAATGTATTCGCGTCAGCATTTGAGCGATTTAATCGCCGAGCGACTAACTGCTGCTGCGGAAGAAATATTCAGAGCCTTCGAACAAACGATCGTCGAGTACGAGGACGAGGCGAATCGTCAGCGCAGACTGTTGGAGATCCGCTGTAAACCTCGAGTAAAGTTACCACGAATAGGTCAGTAAAAACCTTAAAAGTCTTTTAATTAGTAAAGTAAACGGAGAGAACAAAACATTAAGTTATTAATTGTAGAGCTGAACAATTATTCGATTAATCGATTATTAATTGGTTACTACATGAATCGGTTTGAAGCTTTTTTCAGTATTAAAAGTTTTGATTGTTTCAGCTTCTTAAAAGTTAATATATTCATAAACCAAAGGAATCATTAAAAACTGAATCATTTTGGTTTGTGTACAAAACGAGAACATAATTTTTCAAACACTGATCGACATTTTTTTAACGTTTTCTTTCATTTTATGGACCAAACGATTACTTGTGAAAATAGTTGACTGATTCATCGATTATGAAAATAATAGTTAATAATAACATTTAAATCAGTAGAATGAAATGCATAGAATACTAGAAACTAAATGTAAAGTGTTGTCTGGAGAGAAAGTACATTGAGGTTCGTTCATGTTAATCTTTACACAGTGCACTTTAACACTGAGCTGCATTACTATTGTGAAAGAACATTTTGGTTTATTAACAGCCTGTAAATGTACAGTTCAGACACAATGTTTAAAAAGAGGATGAAGTATGGACTTGTAAACTCTCCAGAGTCTTTACTTTGTAAAGTTCACATGACCTTTGAAGGTAAGACTGGTCTCAAACTGGTTTCTATGTCCTCAACAGAGCTCACATGTTCCACCCTTTGGACTAAAATGGTCATTTGAATGAAGGGTTTGGTAGTTTGTTCAAATTGAGTTTTTAGTCTCATCTGGATTTGAGGGAGGAGTTGACTCACTCACTCACTCATCTTCTACCGCTGTAACCACCACATGAGGGCCGCTGGTGCCAATCCCAGCTGATATAGGGTGACAGGTGGGGTACACCCGTGACAGGTTGCCAGTCCATCACAGGGCCACATGGAGATAAACTAAGGGCTTGAGGATTGACCTTTTTTTAATAGTTTTAATTTTCAGTCACTGTTATAAATTAATCAATATCTTTCCAATCTGAAACAAATTTCTGTCTCATTTTACTTTTGTGCTTGTTGTAATCTATCTCTCTGTGTCTGCAGAGCTTCCACAGCAGCATGTCTTTAAAGAGGAGGAGGTTCTCACAGAGCAGCAGCTCTGTAACCAGGAGAGGAACTTCAGTCTGGACCAAGAGGAACCAGAGTCTCTAAAGATTAAAGAGGAGCAGGAGGCAATCTGCACCGGTCACAAGGGAGAACAAGTTGAAGTGAAGCAGGAGGCTGATGCCTCAGTGTTGACTCCTGATCATGAGGAAAGTGATCCTGTGGAAGCAGAACCACACAGTGACCCCCAGCTCATCTCTCACAGCTCTGCTGTAGCTGAGAGTCAAGATCCGACAGGAAGTCACCATGTGGAGAAAAACATCATTGAACACGAGGGGGATGTGGATCCTCAGTGCAGACTGTTCCATGTGAAGTGGGGCCCTGTAATAAAGTTACACAGGACAGGTCTGTACAGCCAGAATTTGGCTTCTGTTTTTCACCATGACTAGATCCGATGAAGACAATTAATTACAATAAAAACAAAAATCCAATATGTAGTACTGAAGTAAATGACCATTAAATAACTTTTGAATTTTCTGAATTAAAACTTCAGATGAAGGCAATGGAATATTCTGGAATAGATACATTATCTTAACTATTGACTGATACTGTTGTGTCCTATACCATGGGTTCATAGTTATAAATCTAATTTTGACCTAATTTCTATTTCCAAGTAAGTAAAGTAATTGGAAAGCTTCACTAATTAGATTTTCCACCTCTTTTCTCATCGAGTTGTAAAAACCAAGGTCTTCTTGTTGTTTATTGTATGTCCTGAGATGCCACCAAATGATCTTATTAACTCCAACAACGACGGGATGCTTTTTACTAAGATGTGAAATAAACGTGATTATATCATCTGCATAAAGTGCTAGTTTGTGCTCTTCCCACTATTTCTGTATGTGCTCGTACAGCTCTTGTTAATGGTGATGTTATCCCCTTTATCATAGATGTTTTAATTGTTGAAACTACACCTCAATTGTTTTATCGTTAAATTGTTGTTATTGTTTGTGTCTGTAGAGCTTCCACAGCAGCACGTCTGTAAAGAGGTCGAGGTTCTCGCTGAACAGCAGCTCTCTAACCAGGAGAGGAATGCCAGTCTGGACCAAGAAGAACCAGACTCTCTGATTAAAGAAGACCAGGAGGAAATTGCCACCATTCATGAGAGTGAACAGCTTGAACTGACGCAGGAGGCTGATGCAGCATTGTTGACTCCTGATAGTGAAGAAGGTGATCACATGGAAGCAGAATCAGACAGTGACCATCAGCTCCTCTCTCACAGCTCTCCTGTAGCTGAGAGTCAAGTTCAGACAGGAAGTAACCATGTTGACACTGTGTCTAATAGAAAAGCTGAGTCAAAGCCACGCAAGAGAAGTGACAGGAACAAAGTAGACAACTGTCACACATCAAAGATTGAGTCTGAAACTCACACAGGTAAAAAGTCTTTAAAATGTGATCCTTGTGGAAAAAGATTTGCTTACGAGTCTAAACTTGTTCTGCATATGAGAGTCCACACAGGAGAGAAACCATTTCCTTGCACGACATGTGCTAAACGTTTTAGAACCAAATTGAAATTGATTTTTCACATGAGAACTCACACAGGTGAGAAGCCATATTCCTGTGAAACATGTGGAAAGTGTTTTAGTCAAAGTTCGCATTTGATGGTCCATGAAAGAACTCACACAGGTGAGAAGCCATATTCCTGTAAAACATGCGGAAAGTCCTTTAATCAAAATTCATATTTGATAGTCCATGAAAGAATGCACACAGGTGACAAACCATTTTCCTGTGTAACGTGTGGAAAGTGTTTTAATCAAAGTTCACATTTGGTAGTCCATGAAAGAACTCACACAGGTGACAAACCATTTTCCTGTGAAACATGTGGAAAGTGTTTTAAACAAAGTTGGAGTTTGCGCCTGCACCAGAGAATTCACACTGGTGAGAGACCATATTCGTGTAAAGAATGTGGAAAGTGTTTTACGCAAAGTTCGTATTTGAGAGTCCATGAGAAAGGTCACTCAGTTGAGAAGCCATATTCCTGTGAAATGTGTGGAAAGTGTTTTAGACACCGTTGGAGTTTGAGAGTCCATCAGAGAATTCACACAGTTGAGAGGCCATATTCGTGTAAAACATGTGGAAAGTGTTTTAAGCAAAGTTCATATTTGAGAGTCCATGAAAAAAGTCACTCAGCTGAGAAGCCATATTCCTGTGAAACGTGTGGAAAGTGTTTTAAGAGAAGTTCCTGTTTGTTAACTCACAAAAAAACCTCACACTAGTCCGAAGTCATATTCCTCTGAAAGTAGTTCATTCTAAGGTATAATTTGATTAAGCACAAAATAACTCATAACTCATATAAGGCCTTGCAACATTAGTAAGAATAGCTTTGGGTGTAAACTTACTCGTACACACGAGAAGCCGTACGACTGCACCACACCTGTGGAAACTCTGCACACCTCAGGAAAAATGTACTTCAAGGATTATCAAGATACGTAGTAATTGTGTTTCCATAGAATATTTGTGAGGTAGACTTCACACTGAGGAGACATCACAGTATCTATGTTCATTATTGTTCATCAACAATGTCTTCAAATGTATTTTACTCTATCTGGTCATGTTCTGCTAACTGAAATGATGTGACCATGTGGCCTTAAACGAATGATTAAAGCACTGACATTGAATTAAAGACCAGTTTAATGACTTTGGTTTTTAAAGCTTATATAGATATTTAGATATCTAGATTTGGTTAATGTTAAAATGTTTTAATTCCCCCCCCCCCCCTCCCCTAAAATATATTTGATTGATATTAAAGTGTAATTGGTTTTCATCCCCCTGGTCCAACATTAAAGTTGTTAATCATGGTTGGATAAAAACACCCAGTTGGTTTGATTATAGATCAGTGACAGCTTCACTTTGTCATATGGGCTCGTAGCCTCCACTACAGAAACCCGCGTTCATTATAAACTTTGCTGCCACCTTGTGGTGCAACTTCAACCCAGCGAGGTCACTTCCCTTCCACTTATCCGAGAATGCAATTTGTTTGACACCAGTTCCCACCGTGCAGAGAGGCGTGGTTTGGTGGATGTCTTTATATGAGTCAGCAAATCAAGTCTAATAGCGTCCCATTACTTATTGATCACCGACAGCCGTATGGCAATTTAGTCGGGATCAGCAGTTCATTGGTAATTAATGAGAGCAGGCGTGTGAGTAGGTGCTCAATAATTCTGTATTGTATTTTCTCAGCTGCGTTTAACACACAGCGTGAGCACGATGTAAACAACTGGCCACAATGTTTACATCAGGCAAGGAATGCAGGGAATACGAGTGAAACGCAAAAAAAAAAAAACATTTAACTTGTTTCAAACAATGCAGATATCAGACTGTTTATTTTATTAGACAGTTTTGATGAAATAATATTCAACATGAGACAAAAATGACAGCTCCACTCAATCTATTCTTTATAAATAAGTAACTAAGTCAAAATCACAATCTAACGTTAGAAACATGTGTTCACTGCTGCCCAACAACATTAATCATTGCCTCCACAGAGGTAGAGTAAAGCCTTCTGATAGTCTCCACTCGTGTCCTCCTGCCAAAACACAACACACACAATTAGGATTTTTATTTGTCATAACATTCACAAGTTTTGGAAATGTTTTTGTTAGTTTTATTTTATTTATTTTTTTATGTAATATGGAGTGTTTGCCTTTGACTTTATTCTCATAATATTACGACTTTATTCTCGAAAGATTACGACTTTACTCTCGTAATATTACTACTTTACTCATAATTTTATGACTTTATTTTTGAAAGATTACAACTTTATTATTGAAAGATTCTGACTTTACTCTCATAATATTACAACTATATTCCCGAAAAAATTCAGACTTTATTCTCATAATATTACGACTTTATTCTCGAAAGATTCGAAAATATATATAAACTCCAACTTTATAGTATAAAGTCACGTTAAATTAACGAAACAAGATCAGAAAAGAGAAGAAAAGGAGACAGACTTGTGTGCCAACAACAACGACTCAGACCAAATGTGCAGAATGGTCCATGAATCACTAACAGCTGCAGTCGAAGCAGCTGTTAGTGATTCATAACACAGCTGTTGTCCTACAGCTCATTTACTGCCCATCAACACTCAGAGATTTACTGTTTGTTCTGCGTCGACACTCACTGCCCACTTTATTAGGTACACCTGTACAATATCAAGGCGAATTATCCCAAATTTCCAGTTAATTCTCATTCATTCCCATTAATTCCAAAATTTCCCGTGGAAAGTTTCCAATTTGGATTATTTCCAAAATCCCTAATCTAAATTTTCCATGGAAATTTACAGAAAAAAAGAAAGAAAATCATTTAGTTTAAGTAGAGGTAAAAAACAAGGTTTGAAATCTACTAAACCTGTAAAAAAATAGATCTAATATAACGACATTTGACTGCATCTGGTTTTTTTTTATCTATTCAGGGATTTTGTCGTTGAGGGACTGTAATCCATCTTCTCTGTGGGAACATCTGGCCCCAGGAAAGCAGATGAATTCACTTCAGCGAGCGAGAGTCTGAACAAGGTGTTTAACGTAAATCCCTGAGTTTCACTCTGTCACAGATTATCACTCACAGATTATCTTTAATGCTCGTGAGTCGTACCTGGACGCTGGTGTACAGAGACTGTCCGTACGTCTTCTTGAAACAGGCTCTGATGTCCAGCATGTCCACCTCGCTCCTGGACACCATGATCCTCATCAGGGCGTCGTCGTCAGTCCCCGCGCGCTGCAAACAGAAGTGAAATAAAAACCCATTTTACAGAGTTGTAACGCAGTCGTTTAAATGGAGAAACTAAATAGTCATTTTCTTTCATCATGCTGAATTAATCTCAGTGATGTTAGGACTCTAAACCACTTGAATCTGCTCTATGAGCACAGACACAGTGTCAATCTACTCGTAACTGTGTCCAGCACATTTAAGGAAACCAGGAAGCGGCTTCAGTTTCACATATTATTATTCGTGATCACAGTAAGAAGCGGCAGACTTGGAGATTTGTGACGACGTCATGGAAAAAGGCAGATTTAGACCAGAAAACTCCAGGTCTTTTTTTGTTTTGTTTTTGTCCTTCTAAGACAATTTTGGCATGAATTGAGTTGCATTGTTTACATTGTCGTAAACATCCACCTGGAACTGCACGGTCACAGCAATGAAATCCAAACCGTTCTGCTGCCTCTCATGAATCTGCTGGGGCTGCCAGTGGCTCGTTGGAAGGGTGAGTTCTCTTTCAACTCAAAGGTTGTGGGTTTGATTCCTGGCTCTGCTAGTCTACATGCTGATGTGTCCATGAAAGATGAGTGATGAGAGATAAATATGAATGAGTGAATGGCAAAACTGGTGTAAAGCAAGATTAGACGAGGAAAGCGCTTTAAAAACGATTAAAATCTAAATGCCTCTCAGTGATAATGATGATTCCTTGCAGTGCCATGTTTTTTTTAAATTATAATAGTAGCTCATTCCCAGATTAAAATTAAATTAAATCAAACTATCTCTGTCCTTCACTGCAGCTTTGTTTACTCCGTACGAGAGTGACAGCTGTATGTACAGTATATGCAGTAGAACCCATGCACGTTATACATAACATTATGGGAAATTTCATTTCTTTCAAGGATGAATTCATAGAAAGTCAGAATATTATATTTTTTGTATCATTATTTAATGAATGTATTATTATTATTATTATTATTATTATTATTATTATTATTAATAATAATAATAAATAGCAGCAGAACGCGGATGTAACCAGCTACCAGCTGCCATCTCCTCCACCATGAGAGATGATTTCCTCCAAGTCTGTGTGATTATTTCTTTTCAAACCAGTTTCTTTCCCAATCTCCGTCACAAAAGTCTTGGTGCTGATGATAATGTGATGCTTTTAGATACAAGAAGTATTTCCTGGTATTTGTGAAGCTGAAACCAAGATATAACTATGACGCAAAATGCTCTGTGTTCCTCATCTTCACTGCAGGTGATTATCTAAGAGTTTGCTTGAATAATAATCAGAACTTTATTCTCAAAAGACTCATTTTACTTTCTTCAGTCTCTCTTCTTCCCTAATACTCTGTCGTATTATTCCTATGTCATGGCAAAATTTGAGTCTATTATCAATTATAATATCAAATAATGTCCTGTAAAACTCTGTGTTGAAAAGAAAAGTTACCAACCCTCATGGATCTGTAAAGGCTTTCAGCAAAATATTCTGGGACACTTCTGGCACATTTTACTGTGGAGGAAATAAAAAACAAACAAGAGTTGTCTCATTAGTGCAGATATTTGTTTTCTGTCAAGAGTTCATGCTGGACATGTTTTTCATCAGAGAGAGAAACTTAAGTTTTTCTTTGTGTCTTGTTTGTGATCAAACTCATGTGTCTTACCAACGGCAAGCAGTAAGTTCTCTAAATTCCCGATGGTCTCCCCTTTAATGCTGTCCTCGATGTCAGAGCCACAGAGTTTCCTGTACACGTCAAAAACTACAAGAAAACAGAAACAAATAGACCAAAAGAAATATTATTTATTAACTAGAAATTTCTGCGACAACATACTAAACTATGACTTTATTGTTAAAAAAAACGTCCAGATTTTGACAAAAAAAGTCATAGTATAGCATGTCGTCCAAAATCAATCAAAAACGTCATAGTATAGTATGTCGTCCAAAATGTAACAAAAAAGTCATAGTATAGTATGTCGTCCAAAATTACTGAAAAACGTCATAGTATAGTATGTCGTCCAAAATCAGTCAAAAATGTCATAGTATAGTATGTCGTCCAAAATCACTCAAAAAGTCATAGTATAGTATGTCGTCCAAAATCACTCAAAAAGTCATAGTATAGTATGTCGTCCAAAATCAGTCAAAAATGTCATAGTATAGTATGTCGTCCAAAATCACTCAAAAAGTCATAGTATAGTATGTCGTCCAAAATCACTCAAAAAGTCATAGTATAGTATGTCGTCCAAAATCACCATAAAAAGTCATAGTATAGTATGTCGTCCAAAATCAATCAAAAATGTCATAGTATAGTATGTCGTCCAAAATGTGACAAAAAAAGTCATAGTATAGTATGTCGTCCAAAATTACTCAAAAACGTCATAGTATAGTTTGTCGTCGAATATGTGACAAAAAAGTCATAGTATAGTATGTCGTCCAAAATCAGTCAAAAATGTCATAGTATAGTATGTCGTCCAAAATCACTCAAAAAGTCTTAGTATAGTATGTCGTCCAAAATCAGTCAAAAACGTCATAGTATAGTATGTCGTCCAAAATCAATCAAAAACTTCATAGTGTAGTATGTCGTCAAAAATCAGTCAAAAATGTCATAGTATAGTATGTCGTCCAAAATCAGTCAAAAATGTCATAGTATAGTATGTCGTCCAAAATCAGTCAAAAATGTCATAGTATAGTATGTCATCCAAAATCGGTCAAAAACGTCATAGTATAGCATGTCGTCCAAAATCACTTAAAAAAGTCATAGTATAGTATGTCGTCCAAAATCAGTCAAACAAGTCATAGTATAGCATGTCGTCCAAAATCACTCAAAAAAGTCATAGTATAGTATGTCTTCCAAAATGAGACAAAAAAGTCATAGTATAGCATGTCGTCCAAAATCACTCAAAAAAGTCATAGTATAGTATGTCGTCCAAAACCACTCAAAAAAAAACATAGTATAGCATGTCGTCCAAAATCAGTCCAAAAAGTCATAGTATAGCATGTAGTCCAAAATCGGTCAAAAAAGTCATAGTATAGCATGTCGTCCAAAATCGGTCAAAAAGGTCATAGTATTGTATGTCGTCCAGAATCACTTAAAAATGTCATAGTATAGTATGTCATCCAAAATCAGTCAAAAATGTCATAGTATAGTATGTCATCCAAAATCAGTCAAAAATGTCATAGTATAGTATGTCGTCCAAAATCTGTCAAAAATGTCATAGTATAGTATGTCGTCCAAAATGAGACAAAAAAGTCATAGTATAGTATGTCGTCCAAAATCAGTCAAAAACGTCATAGTATAGTATGTCGTCCAAAATCACCATAAAAAATCATAGTATAGTATGTCGTCCAAAATGAGACAAAAAAGTCATAGTATAGTATGTCATCCAAAATCAGTCAAAAAAGTCATAGTATAGTATGTCGTCCAAAATGAGACAAAAAAGTCATAGTATAGCATGTCGTCCAAAATTAGACAAAAAAGTCATAGTATAGCATGTCGTCCAAAATTACTCAAAAACGTCATAGTATAGTTTGTCGTCGAATATGTGACAAAAAAGTCATAGTATAGTATGTCGTCCAAAATCAGTCAAAAACGTATTAGTATAGCATGTCGTCCAAAATTACTCAAAAACGTCATAGTATAGTTTGTCGTCGAATATGTGACAAAAAAGTCTTAGTATAGTATGTCGTCCAAAATCAGTCAAAAACGTCATAGTATAGTATGTCGTCCAAAATCAGTCAAAAACGTCATAGTGTAGTATGTCGTCAAAAATCAGTCAAAAATGTCATAGTATAGTATGTCATCCAAAATCGGTCAAAAACGTCATAGTATAGCATGTCGTCCAAAATCACTTAAAAAAGTCATTGTATAGTATGTCGTCCAAAATCAGTCAAACAAGTCATAGTATAGCATGTCGTCCAAAATCACTCAAAAAAGTCATAGTATAGTATGTCGTCCAAAATCACTCAAAAATGTCATAGTATAGTATGTCGTCCAAAATCACTCAAAAAAGTCATAGTATAGTATGTCTTCCAAAATGAGACAAAAAAGTCATAGTATAGCATGTCGTCCAAAATCAGTCAAAAAAGTCATAGTATAGCATGTCGTTCAAAATCAGTCAAAAAGTCATAGTATAGTATGTCGTCCAAAATCATTCAAAAAAGTATTAGTATAGTATGTCGTCCAAAATCAGTCAAAAATGTCATAGTATAGCATGTCGTTCCAAAATCACTTAAAAAAGTCATAGTATAGTATGTCGTCCAAAATCTGTCAAAAATGTCATAGTATAGTATGTCGTCCAAAATCAGTCAAAAAAGTCATAGTATAGTATGTCGTCCAAAATCACTCAAAAAATTCATAGTATAGCATGTCGTCCAAAATCAGTCAAAAAAGTCATAGTATAGTATGTCGTCCAAAATCAGTCAAAAAAGTCATAGTATAATATGTCGTCCAAAATCTGTCAAAAATGTCATAGTATAGCATGTCGTCCAAAATCAGTCCAAAAAGTCATAGTATAGCATGTCGTCCAAAATGAGACAAAAAAGTCATAGTATAGCATGTCGTCCAAAATCACTCAAAAAATCATAGTATAGTATGTTGTGTCAACCCAATATTGGCTCAGCTATATGTCAGTCATGGGATTCGAACCAGTGTCCCTTAAGGGTTGGTTTTGAATGGGAGCATCACTAACCACTCAGCCAACTGAAAAGGTTCCCCAAGAGTCCCAAAAGCACTCAAAAATGTCATAGTATAGTATGTTGTCCAAAATCACTCAAAAATGTCATAGTATAGCATGTCGTCCAAAATCGGTCAAAAAAGTCATAGTATAGTATGTCGTCCAAAATCGGTCAAAAAAGTCATAGTATAGTATGTCGTCCAAAATCGGTCAAAAAAGTCATAGTATAGTATGTCGTCCAAAATCAGTCAAAAACGTCATAGTATAGTTTGTCGTCCAAAATCACCATAAAAAGTCATAGTATAGTATGTCGTCCAAAATGAGACAAAAAAGTCATAGTATAGTATGTCATCCAAAATCAGTCAAAAAAGTCATAGTATAGTATGTCGTCCAAAATGAGACAAAAAAGTCATAGTATAGCATGTCGTCCAAAATTAGACAAAAAAGTCATAGTATAGCATGTCGTCCAAAATTACTCAAAAACGTCATAGTATAGTTTGTCGTCGAATATGTGACAAGGAAAGGAAGGAAAGCAACTTTATTGTCATCATACTGGTATTGTACAACGAGATGTCGAGGTCAGATGGAGGGTTGATCAAAGAGCCGCTGCGACTGAGCGCGCCGCCACAAGGGACCAACCTGACCGAATGTAACTAACATTCTAACATGTTTTGACAAAAAAGTCATAGTATAGTATGTCGTCCAAAATCAGTCAAAAACGTATTAGTATAGCATGTCGTCCAAAATTACTCAAAAACGTCATAGTATAGTTTGTCGTCGAATATGTGACAAAAAAGTCTTAGTATAGTATGTCGTCCAAAATCAGTCAAAAACGTCATACTATAGTATGTCGTCCAAAATCAGTCAAAAACGTCATAGTGTAGTATGTCGTCAAAAATCAGTCAAAGATGTCATAGTATAGTATGTCATCCAAAATCGGTCAAAAACGTCATAGTATAGCATGTCGTCCAAAATCACTTAAAAAAGTCATTGTATAGTATGTCGTCCAAAATCAGTCAAACAAGTCATAGTATAGCATGTCGTCCAAAATCACTCAAAAAAGTCATAGTATAGTATGTCGTCCAAAATCACTCAAAAATGTCATAGTATAGTATGTCGTCCAAAATCACTCAAAAAAGTCATAGTATAGCATGTCGTCCAAAATCGGTCAAAAAAGTCATAGTATAGTATGTCGTCCAAAATCAGTCAAAAAAGTCATAGTATAGCATGTCGTTCAAAATCAGTCAAAAATGTCATAGTATAGTATGTTGTCCAAAATCACTCAAAAATGTCATAGTATAGCATGTCGTCCAAAATCGGTCAAAAAAGTCATAGTATAGTATGTCGTCCAAAATCGGTCAAAAAAGTCATAGTATAGTATGTCGTCCAAAATCACTCAAAAACGTCATAGGATAGTATGCCATCCAAAATGTGACAAAAAAGTCATAGTATAGCATGTCGTCCAAAATCTGTCAAAAAAGTCATAGTATAATATGTCGTCCAAAATCACTCAAAAACGTCATAGTATAGTATGTCGTCCAAAATGAGACCAAAAAGTCATAGTATAGTATGTCGTCCAAAATGAGACCAAAAAGTCATAGTATAGCATGTCGTCCAAATTTACTCAAAAAAGTCATAGTATAGCATGTCGTCCAAAATCACTCAAAAATGTCATAGTATAGCATGTCGTCCAAAATCACTCAAAAAAGTCATAGTATAGTATGTCGTCCAAAATCACTCAAAAATGTCATAGTATAGCATGTCGTCCAAAATCGGTCAAAAAAGTCATAGTATAGTATGTCGTCCAAAATCTGTCAAAAATGTCATAGTATAGCATGTCGTCCAAAATCAGTCAAAAAAGTCATAGTATAGTATGTCGTCCAAAATCACTCAAAAATGTCATAGTATAGCATGTCGTCCAAAATCAGTCAAAAAAGTCATAGTATAGCATGTCGTTCCAAAATCACTTAAAAAAGTCATAGTATAGTATGTCGTCCAAAATCAGTCAAAAAAGTCATAGTATAATATGTCGTCCAAAATCTGTCAAAAATGTCATAGTATAGCATGTCGTCCAAAATCAGTCCAAAAAGTCATAGTATAGCATGTCGTCCAAAATGAGACAAAAAAGTCATAGTATAGCATGTCGTCCAAAATCACTCAAAAAATCATAGTATAGTATGTTGTGTCAACCCAATATTGGCTCAGCTATATGTCAGTTATGGGATTCGAACCAGTGTCCCTTAAGGGTTGGTTTTGAATGGGAGCATCACTAACCACTCAGCCAACTGAAAAGGTTCCCCAAGAGTCCCAAAAGCACTACAAATGTCATAGTATAGTATGTTGTCCAAAATCACTCAAAAATGTCATAGTATAGCATGTCGTCCAAAATCGGTCAAAAAAGTCATAGTATAGTATGTCGTCCAAAATCGGTCAAAAAAGTCATAGTATAGTATGTCGTCCAAAATCGGTCAAAAAAGTCATAGTATAGTATGTCGTCCAAAATCACTCAAAAACGTCATAGGATAGTTTGCCATCCAAAATGTGACAAAAAAGTCATAGTATAGCATGTCGTCCAAAATCTGTCAAAAAAGTCATAGTATAATATGTCGTCCAAAATCACTCAAAAACGTCATAGTATAGTATGTCATCCAAAATGAGACCAAAAAGTCATAGTATAGCATGTCGTCCTAATTTACTCAAAAAAGTCATAGTATAGTATGTCGTCCAAAATCACTCAAAAATGTCATAGTATAGTATGTCGTCCAAAATCACTCAAAAAAGTCATAGTATAGTATGTCTTCCAAAATGAGACAAAAAAGTCATAGTATAGCATGTCGTCCAAAATCAGTCAAAAAAGTCATAGTATAGCATGTCGTTCAAAATCAGTCAAAAAGTCATAGTAAAGTATGTCGTCCAAAATCATTCAAAAAAGTATTAGTATAGTATGTCGTCCAAAATCAGTCAAAAATGTCATAGTATAGCATGTCGTTCCAAAATCACTTAAAAAAGTCATAGTATAGTATGTCGTCCAAAATCTGTCAAAAATGTCATAGTATAGCATGTCGTCCAAAATCAGTCAAAAAAGTCATAGTATAGTATGTCGTCCAAAATCACTCAAAAATGTCATAGTATAGCATGTCGTCCAAAATCAGTCAAAAAAGTCATAGTATAGCATGTCGTTCCAAAATCACTTAAAAAAGTCATAGTATAGTATGTCGTCCAAAATCAGTCAAAAGAGTCATAGTATAATATGTCGTCCAAAATCTGTCAAAAATGTCATAGTATAGCATGTCGTCCAAAATCAGTCCAAAAAGTCATAGTATAGCATGTCGTCCAAAATGAGACAAAAAAGTCATAGTATAGCATGTCGTCCAAAATCACAGTATAGTATGTTGTGTCAACCCAATATTGGCTCAGCTATATGTCAGTCATGGGATTCGAACCAGTGTCCCTTAAGGGTTGGTTTTGAATCGGAGCATCACTAACCACTCAGCCAACTGAAAAGGTTCCCAAAAGCACTCAAAAATGTCATAGTATAGTATGTTGTCCAAAATCACTCAAAAATGTCATAGTATAGCATGTCGTCCAAAATCGGTCAAAAAAGTCATAGTATAGTATGTCGTCCAAAATCGGTCAAAAAAGTCATAGTATAGTATGTCGTCCAAAATCGGTCAAAAAAGTCATAGTATAGTATGTCGTCCAAAATCACTCAAAAACGTCATAGGATAGTATGCCATCCAAAATGTGACAAAAAAGTCATAGTATAGCATGTCGTCCAAAATCTGTCAAAAAAGTCATAGTATAATATGTCGTCCAAAATCACTCAAAAACGTCATAGTATAGTATGTCGTCCAAAATGAGACCAAAAAGTCATAGTATAGCATGTCGTCCAAATGTACTCAAAAAAGTCATAGTATAGCATGTCGTCCAAAATCACTCAAAAATGTCATAGTATAGCATGTCGTCCAAAATCACTCAAAAAAGTCATAGTATAGTATGTCGTCCAAAATCACTCAAAAATGTCATAGTATAGCATGTCGTCCAAAATCGGTCAAAAAAGTCATAGTATAGTATGTCGTCCAAAATCTGTCAAAAATGTCATAGTATAGCATGTCGTCCAAAATCAGTCAAAAAAGTCATAGTATAGTATGTCGTCCAAAATCACTCAAAAATGTCATAGTATAGCATGTCGTCCAAAATCAGTCAAAAAAGTCATAGTATAGCATGTCGTTCCAAAATCACTTAAAAAAGTCATAGTATAGTATGTCGTCCAAAATCAGTCAAAAAAGTCATAGTATAATATGTCGTCCAAAATCTGTCAAAAATGTCATAGTATAGCATGTCGTCCAAAATCAGTCCAAAAAGTCATAGTATAGCATGTCGTCCAAAATGAGACAAAAAAGTCATAGTATAGCATGTCGTCCAAAATCACTCAAAAAATCGTAGTATAGTATGTTGTGTCAACCCAATATTTGCTCAGCTGTATGTCAGTTATGGGATTCGAACCAGTGTCCCTTAAGGGTTGGTTTTGAATGGGAGCATCACTAACCACTCAGCCAACTGAAAAGGTTCCCCAAGAGTCCCAAAAGCACTACAAATGTCATAGTATAGTATGTTGTCCAAAATCACTCAAAAATGTCATAGTATAGCATGTCGTCCAAAATCGGTCAAAAAAGTCATAGTATAGTATGTCGTCCAAAATCGGTCAAAAAAGTCATAGTATAGTATGTCGTCCAAAA
Organism: Solea solea; assembly: GCF_958295425.1. Classification (NCBI taxonomy): domain Eukaryota; kingdom Metazoa; phylum Chordata; class Actinopteri; order Pleuronectiformes; family Soleidae; genus Solea; species Solea solea. The sequence goes on from NC_081147.1 coordinate 25,560,204, forward strand.
TCGGTCAAAAAAGTCATAGGATAGTATGCCATCCAAAATGTGACAAAAAAGTCATAGTATAGCATGTCGTCCAAAATCTGTCAAAAAAGTCATAGTATAATATGTCGTCCAAAATCACTCAAAAACGTCATAGTATAGTATGTCGTCCAAAATGAGACCAAAAAGTCATAGTATAGCATGTTGTCCTAATTTACTCAAAAAAGTCATAGTATAGCATGTCGTCCAAAATCACTCAAAAATGTCATAGTATAGCATGTCGTCCAAAATCGGTCAAAAAAGTCATAGTATAGTATGTCGTCCAAAATCACTCAAAAATGTCATAGTATAGCATGTCGTCCAAAATCAGTCAAAAAAGTCATAGTATAGTATGTCGTCCAAAATCACTCAAAAATGTCATAGTATAGTATGTCGTCCAAAATCTGTCAAAAATGTCATAGTATAGTATGTTGTCCAAAATCACTCAAAAAAGTCATAGTATAGTATGTCGTCCAAAATGAGACAAAAAAGTCATAGTATAGTATGTCGTCCAAAATGAGACAAAAAAGTCATAGTATAGCATGTCGTCCAAAATCGGTCAAAAAAGTCATAGTATAGTATGTCGTCCAAAATCACTCAAAAATGTCATAGTATAGCATGTCTTCCAAAATCAGTCCAAAAAGTCATAGTATAGCATGTCGTTCCAAAATCACTTAAAAAAGTCATAGTATAGTATGTCGTCCAAAATCACTCAAAAATGTCATAGTATAGTATGTCGTCCAAAATCTGTCAAAAATGTCATAGTATAGTATGTTGTCCAAAATCACTCAAAAAAGTCATAGTATAGTATGTCGTCCAAAATGAGACAAAAAAGTCATAGTATAGTATGTCGTCCAAAATGAGACAAAAAAGTCATAGTATAGCATGTCGTCCAAAATCGGTCAAAAAAAACATAGTATAGCATGTCGTCCAAAATCAGTCAAAAAAGTCATAGTATAGTATGTCGTCCAAAATCACTCGAAAATGTCATAGTATAGTATGTCGTCCAAAATGTGACAATAAAGTCATAGTATAGTATGTCGTCCAAAATCACTCAAAAACGTCATAGTATAGTAGGTCGTCCAAAATCACTCAAAAATGTCATAGTATAGCATGTCGTCCAAAATCAGTTCAAAAAGTCCTAGTATAGCATGTCGTCCAAAATCACTCAAAACATCATAGTATAGTATGTTGTGTCAACCCAATATTGGCTCAGCTATATGTCAGTGATGGGATTCGAACCAGTGTCCCTTAAGAGTTGGTTTTGAATGGGAACATCACTAACCACTCAGCCAACTGAAAAGGTTCCCCAAGAGTCCCAAAAGCACTACAAATGTCATAGTATAGTATGTTGTCCAAAATCACTCAAAAATGTCATAGTATAGCATGTCGTCCAAAATCGGTCAAAAAAGTCATAGTATAGTATGTCGTCCAAAATCACTCAAAAAAGTCATAGTATAGTATGTCGTCCAAAATGAGACAAAAAAGTCATAGTATAGCATGTCGTCCAAAATCACTCAAAAAAGTCATAGTATAGTATGTCGTCCAAAACCATTCAAAAAAAAACATAGTATAGCATGTCGTCCAAAATCAGTCAAAAAAGTCATAGTATAGTATGTCGTCCAAAATCACTCGAAAATGTCATAGTATAGTATGTCGTCCAAAATGTGACAATAAAGTCATAGTATAGTATGTCGTCCAAAATCACTCAAAAACGTCATAGTATAGTAGGTCGTCCAAAATCACTCAAAAATGTCATAGTATAGCATGTCGTCCAAAATCAGTTCAAAAAGTCCTAGTATAGCATGTCGTCCAAAATCACTCAAAACATCATAGTATAGTATGTTGTGTCAACCCAATATTGGCTCAGCTATATGTCAGTGATGGGATTCGAACCAGTGTCCCTTAAGAGTTGGTTTTGAATGGGAACATCACTAACCACTCAGCCAACTGAAAAGGTTCCCCAAGAGTCCCAAAAGCACTACAAATGTCATAGTATAGTATGTTGTCCAAAATCACTCAAAAATGTCATAGTATAGCATGTCGTCCAAAATCGGTCAAAAAAGTCATAGTATAGTATGTCGTCCAAAATGAGACCAAAAAGTCATAGTATAGCATGTCGTCCAAATTTACTCAAAAAAGTCATAGTATAGAATGTCGTCCAAAATCACTCAAAAATGTCATAGTAAAGCATGTCGTCCAAAATCACTCAAAAAAGTCATAGTATAGTATGTCGTCCAAAATCATTCAAAAATGTCATAGTATAGCATGTCGTCCAAAATCACTCAAAAACGTCATAGTATAGTATGTCGTCCAAAATGAGACCAAAATGTCATAGTATAGCATGTCGTCCAAATTTACTCAAAAAAGTCATAGTATAGCATGTCGTCCAAAATCACTCAAAAATGTCATAGTATAGCATGTCGTCCAAAATCGGTCAAAAAAGTCATAGTATAGTATGTCGTCCAAAATCACTCAAAAATGTCATAGTATAGCATGTCGTCCAAAATCGGTCAAAAAAGTCATAGTATAGTATGTCGTCCAAAATCACTCAAAAATGTCATAGTATAGCATGTCGTCCAAAATCAGTCAAAAAAGTCATAGTATAGTATGTTGTCCAAAATCACTCAAAAATGTCATAGTATAGTATGTCGTCCAAAATCACTCAAAAATGTCATAGTATAGTATGTCGTCCAAAATCACTCAAAAAAGTCATAGTATAGTATGTCGTCCAAAATCTGTCAAAAATGTCATAGTATAGTATGTCGTCCAAAATCTGTCAAAAATGTCATAGTATAGTATGTTGTCCAAAATCACTCAAAAAAGTCATAGTATAGTATGTCGTCCAAAATGAGACAAAAAAGTCATAGTATAGCATGTCGTCCAAAATCGGTCAAAAAGTCATAGTATAGTATGTCGTCCAAAATCACTCAAAAATGTCATAGTATAGCATGTCGTCCAAAATCGGTCATAAAAGTCATAGTATAGTATGTCGTCCGAAATCAGTCAAAAAAGTCATAGTATAGTATGTCGTCCAAAATCGGTCAAAAAAGTCATAGTATAGTATGTCGTCCAAAATCACTCAAAAATGTCATAGTATAGCATGTCGTCCAAAATCGGTCAAAAAAGTCATAGTATAGTATGTTGTGTCAACCCAATATTGGCTCAGCTATATGTCAGTCATGGGATTCGAACCAGTGTCCCTTTGGGGTTGGTTTTGAATGGGAGCATCACTAACCACTCAGCCTACTGAAAAGATTCCCAAAGAGTCCCAAAACCACTACAAATGTCATAGTATAGTATGTTGTCCAAAATCACTCAAAAATGTCATAGTATAGCATGTCGTCCAAAATCGCTCAAAAAAGTCATAGTATAGTATGTCGTCCAAAATCAGTCAAAAAAGTCATAGTATAGTATGTCGTCCAAAATCGGTCAAAAAAGTCATAGTATAGTATGTCGTCCAAAATCACTCAAAAATGTCATAGAATAGCATGTCGTCCAAAATCGGTCAAAAAAGTCATAGTATAGCATGTCGTCCAAAATCGGTCAAAAAAGTCATAGTATAGTATGTCGTCCAAAATCACTCAAAAATGTCATAGTATAGCATGTCGTCCAAAATCGGTCAAAAAAGTCATAGTAAAGTATGTCGTCCAAAATCACTCAAAAATGTCATAGTATAGCATGTCGTCCAAAATCAGTCCAAAAAGTCATAGTATAGCATGTCGTCCAAAATGAGACAAAAAAGTCATAGTATAGCATGTCGTCCAAAATCACTCAAAACATCATAGTATAGTATGTTGTGTCAACCCAACATTGGCTCAGCTATATGTCAGTCATGGGATTCGAACCAGTGTCCCTTAAGGGTTGGTTTTGAATGGGAGCATCACTAACCACTCAGCCAACTGAAAAGGTTCCCGAAGAGTCCCAAAACCACTACAAATGTCATTGTATAGTATGTTGTCCAAAATCACTCAAAAATGTCATAGTATAGCATGTCGTCCAAAATCGGTCAAAAAAGTCATAGTATAGTATGTCGTCCAAAATGTGACAAAAAAGTCATAGTATAGTATGTCGTCCAAAATCACTCAAAAAAGTCATAGTATAGTATGTCGTCCAAAATGAGACAAAAAAGTCATAGTATTGTATGTCGTCCAAAATCACTCAAAAAAGTCATAGTATAGTATGTCGTCCAAAATGTGACAAAAAAGTCATAGTATAGTATGTCGTCCAAAATCACTCAAAAAAGTCATAGTATAGTATGTCGTCCAAAATGAGACAAAAAAGTCATAGTATTGTATGTCGTCCAAAATCACTCAAAAAAGTCATAGTATAGTATGTCGTCCAAAATGTGACAAAAAAGTCATAGTATAGTATGTCGTCCAAAATCAGTCAAAAAAGTCATAGTATAGTATGTCGTCCAAAATCACTCAAAAATGTCATAGTATAGCATGTCGTCCAAAATCACTCAAAAAAGTCATAGTATAGTATGTCGTCCAAAATCACTCAAAAAAGTCATAGTATAGTATGTCGTCCAAATTGAGACAAAAAAGTCATAGTTTAGCATGTCGTCCAAAATCACTCAAAAAAGTCATAGTATAGTATGTCGTCCAAAATCTGTCAAAAATGTCATAGTATAGTACGTCGTCCAAAATCTGTCAAAAAAGTCATAGTATAGTATGTCGTCCAAAATCACTCAAAAAAGTCATAGTATAGTATGTCGTCCAAAATCAGTCCAAAAAGTCATAGTATAGCATGTCGTTCCAAAATCACTTAAAAAAGTCATAGTATAATATTTCGTCCAAAATCTGTCAAAAATGTCATAGTATAGTATGTCGTCCAAAATGAGACAAAAAAGTCATAGTATAGTATGTCGTCCAAAATGAGACAAAAAAGTCATAGTATAGCATGTCGTCCAAAATCACTCAAAAAAGTCATAGTATAGTATGTCGTCCAAAATCACTCAAAAATGTCATAGTATAGCATGTCGTCCAAAATCGGTCAAAAAAGTCATAGTATAGTATGTCGTCCAAAATCACTCAAAAATGTCATAGTATAGCATGTCGTCCAAAATCACTCAAAAAAGTCTTAGTATAGTATGTCTTCCAAAATCAGTCCAAAAAGTCATAATATAGCATGTTGTTTCAAAATCACTAAAAAAAGTCATAGTATAACATGTCGTCCAAAATCTGTCAAAAATGTCATAGTATAGTATGTCGTCCAAAATCACTCAAAAAAGTCATAGTATAGTATGTCGTCCAAAATGAGACAAAAAAGTCATAGTATTGTATGTCGTCCAAAATCACTCAAAAAAGTCATAGTATAGTATGTCGTCCAAAATCGGTCAAAAAAGTCATAGTATACTATGTCGTCCAAAATCTGTCAAAAATGTCATAGTATAGCATGTCGTCTAAAATCGCTTAAAAAAAGTCAAACTTTAGTATGTCATCCAAATTTTTACATAAAAAGTGACTTTGCGTTTTGAGGGGGTTAATGAATAAATGTGAAGACTATTGAGTGAGAGAGACAATGAAGTACCATGAGCAGTCCTAGTTTTAGTTTAGTTTCCTGTGTAATTTTACTACCTACAGTTTTTACCTGGAATGGGTCTTTATTTATAAAATTGTTTTATTATAACATTTATTATTACAGGTATTGTTGCCTAATAATAAAAGTGCAAGGGCAAAAACAAGCATCTGTGTCATTATGGGAGCAGTGATGTGTTTTGGGCCATTCAGGTCCCTCCACTTTAATTTTTCAGTGAGTCAAGCTCTGTCGAGCACTTTCCCCTCTCCCGACGTCTCCTCACAGCGAGAAGGTTTGAGTCTCAGGACTTCTGCCAAGGCTGTACTTCATTACACTTTAATAAACTCCTGCTTCTGTGTCATGTTCTCTGTGAATTGTGTGTTGTTTACAGTGGACAAGCTTTGGTCTCTGCATGCTGCACCCCTAAACCTATTTATTCATTTTCATTTCATATTTTAGTTGATTATTATTATTATTATTATTATTATTATTATTATAATTTTCCTTAATTTGTTTAAATCCCCTTTACTATGCAAGTTCCACTGAGTTGTTTAAATGTTCAGTGTGTAAAAAACGATGATGATTTATTGGCATAAATTGAATATACTACCCATAAATATGAATGTAAAAGAGTGTAGAATTTGTTTAAAATAAAAGCAAATGTTTGTTTTCTAGATCAACTATCACCAACAAAGGAGAACAACATACTTTTTGGTACATGAAGGCCACCGTAGTTCACCTTGTTGCTATAAACTGCAGTCTCATCCTCATTAACGTACCAATAGATGCTGCTAATGTTTCACACGCTGCACCTTTATGTCTCTCATTTGGTTAATTTATTCAACATTTCTCTCATCACTGCCTGAATTGTAGTTTATCTACAGAGCAGGTGACTGACAACAATCGTTACGTTTAATTAAAACTGAATAAAAACAACCTCACCTTTCCTGAGATGCGCGGCGCTCCTGTTGCCAAAGATTGTGATGAATGTTTCCTCGTCTGTGCCAAACTTGCCTTCACCAGCAGCGTACAGGTCCTAAACACACACACACACACACACAGTGAGGACACATCATAGACATAATGCATTCCCTAGCCCCTTACCCTTACCCTATCCCTTAACCTTCACAACTAAGTGCTTAAACTTAATTCTAACCCTACAACCAGGTCCTAACCCTGAAAAAGCCCTTTAAAGGTTTTGGGGTCCAGAAAAAATGTCCCCACAAAGATAGGTTTGCTTGACAATTGGACATTTCCTAACCCCTTACCCTAACCTTAAACATCACAACTAAGTACCTAACCTTATCCCTTACCTTAACCTAAACCCAATTCTAAGCCTACTGTAAATCCAGGTCTTAATCCTCAAAGTCCTTAAAGTTGTGTGGCACAGACAAAATGGCCCCACAAAGATTGTTTTGTAAGTTTGGACCTCACAAAGATATAAATACGAACACACATGGAAGAATATTATTCTTTTTTCCCCCTTTTCTCTGCTGTTAAAGAGAATTTCTGCATTCCAGGACCAAACATTTCCCTTCATTATTAAATATAAATAACAGAATTGACACTATTGATTAATCCTTAGTGTTGGATCCCAGAAATGCTTTATGAGCCAGTTCCTCCTGAAGGTTAATGAATTTATTCCATCGACAGACTCGCTCAAAGTCTCTGGCTTCACGGCACTTTGACGAGCAGCCGATCAAATCCTCGACAAAATGACATTTAAAAGAAGACGTTGCAATAAAGATAAATCTATTAAAGATAAATCAGAGAGCAGCAGTGATCTGCTCTCTGATGTCTTTGATAGTTTATGGACGGTCCATATTTCTTTTGTTCTTCATAAAGACGAACATTGTCTTTGTGTCACAGATTTAATACTTGCTCTTTTAAACATGCAGTGTGTAACATTTGGGGATTTTTTTTTTCCAGAATTTATATATTATATTATATATAAGTGTAAAATAAAAAATCATCAAATTCAGTGCATGAAAAAATAAGTGCCAGTACATTATTAAGTCATTAAATTTTGTAAATCTTAAGTAAATAAAAGATTATGTTAGTGATGTTTACAGCATCTATTGAAACATTTAGTCCGTATTAAAATAACAAAAAACTGGATTTGTTTCCCGAATGGAAAAGCAAAAAAATAGAGTTGAGTCGAGCGTAGTGGAAAAGCGCCATCATTCTTACACACTTTCAGGTGATTGACAAGGTTTTTTTTTCTTCTTACCTTAGCGTCTTTCTCGATCTTACCCTCGTCAACCTTCTCCTCTCTGCTCCCCTGACAGACAGACAGACAGATAGACAGACAGGTGGACAAACAGAAAAGCAAAAGTAGGTTAGTGTGGACGAGTGAGTCTGAGTCTCTCTCGTCCCCCTGAAGATTAAATTACCCACCAAGTGTCCCGGAACCACAGAGATTACATTTCTGTCTGTGTAGCAAAAAACACATTATAGAAACCAACTAGAGTGTGTTGCCATGACGTCCCCCCGTCCCCCCGTCCTCCCGTCCCCCGTCCTCCCGTCCCCGGGCTCACACCTAACCCTCATGACTTGTAACTGTAATGGCGTCACCAGAGGTTCTCATTATCAGTGTCTCTACCTGCAGCAGGATCACCAGGAGTCTCTGATAGTTCCCTGAGGTGTCGTCGCAGACATCTTTCTCCAGCTTGCTGCCAAACTCTGGGGGGAAACAAGAGAAGAGAAGAGAAGAGAAGAAGGAGGAGGAAGATTGCTTCACACTTCTTGGTCACAACACTCACTAATGGATGCAATCAACCCCAGCTGAGGGTCTGTCTGCAGGAGGATCTCTGACAGTTGGCGGAGGGTTCAGCGTGGTCTTTCTTTCCCTCTTGATCAAATAAATTGGCCCTTTTTTGTTGTCACATTCTGTTTCATTGTGGTTTGTGGATGTTTGTAAAAGCTGCTATTTAGGATGTTTTTGTAGAGTTAATGAGAGAAAAGTGGACTCAATGATTTAAAGACTGAACTCAGGCTGTGATACAGGGCTACAATCAATTTTGCCCAAATTTTACTTTAAACATAAAACAAGCCAAAAAAACTTCAGGTTTTATTTTGTTTTTACTGAGATAAGTTTGTTTTTTGAATTCTAACAGCAGAAAAACAATCATTAAACGCTGCACAAAATAAAAGATAAAAGACAGAATGAAAAAAAGATATAAAAGCTCACACAAGGCAAAACAATAAAAAAAATAATTTTCACTCCTGACCAGACTAGATGTGCAGTGACCCCCAGGTGATTTGAGTTCCCTGAGTCTGAAGCCACAGAATTTCACACAGAATTGATCCCCGGTGTTCAAGCAAATAACAGAGTGAAAGCAGGGTTTTATAAAGAGAGGATCAACGTAAATGAAGACGAGAAAACACCGTCGTTATTCTGTGCAGTCACTTTGTATCATCATAATGACAAGTTATAGTCAAATTGTTGTCTATTTCTGCTTTATTCTTGTCTTCTTTAGGGCAGAGATTAAGGTGCCAATTACTGCATCAGAGCTGAAATATACTTTAAAAACACTGTTATCACACAGAGAAGCGGCTTTTGTCTCTCTCTCTCTTTCACAGCTGAGTATAAAGTTCACCTTTCTTGTAGACTTTAGCGATTTCTTTAATCTGCTCGCCGGTCCTCGAGGCCAGGATCTCAATCAGCACCTCGTCGTTAGTCCCGGCGCCCTGGGAACCAAAAACACAATAATATGTGAAATGAAACAACCAACGTGTGGCGGCGTGGTCTCACAGCAACCTTATCTCGCATCGTTTTATCCCAAACAATGGTCTGTAAAGTGAGATTTTAAAAAAAATGGTGTGAGAAAAGAGGAAAAAAAGAAATCCCACAGTGATTAAGGAACAAATAGGAGCTGAAATTTAAATAAATAAATAAATACATGAATAAAATGAGTGGGATGGGACTGTCAAGGTTTCTCATTTGAAAATTGAATCCGCAGTGGAAATTAAAATGTGTTTGTTTTTGTTTTTAAAAAAGCAAAAGGACAAGAAAAAGTTTCAGTGTGACCTTTGACACACATTTTCCTCTTTCCTCACTTCATGAATTTATTGAATTACTGAGCGAAACAATTTCAAAATAGACAAAAGTATCAAAACATTAAGATGCTCAGACAGTAAAACACTAAGAGAGTCCATTTAAACCTTAGAAATAATGAATAATGAACAGAAATAATGTGAAATCTTAAGTCTTTCACTGGTCATTTTAATATCAAAAGAATGAATTACACATTTTAATACTTTTTATATCTATATTTTAGTATCTGTAAATGTGAATCTTATCTCATCTTCTCATTGTCCTGTGTGTGTATGTATAGCGAGCAGATGTGGACACAGTGACGCACGCTGACTACATCATTTCACACTTGAATTGAAATGGAGGAAAAATAAATTACGACAGAGATAATTTCCGAGGCGATTCCGAAAAACGGAAAACAGAAATTGAACGCGGTTCCAGCGTTTACGTGTCCAGACTGGCTCGCATGAGAAATATCATTAACCTCTGACCTCTGACACAGATACAGAGAGAGAAAGATAAGGAAACATGTTTCCATATCTGGTCATAAAGGAATGTTTCTTTCTACATTTATTCAAATCTTCCAGTAATAAAATGTAAATTGACTCAGTTTGTGAGCAGGGAAACGTTTTTTTTTATGTAATCTCGTGTCCTTGCCATTGTTTGTCTTTGTCTTTGTCATTTTCCGGCTGTCAGGGTCCAACAAGCGAAGAGAAAGAACAATGATTTTGATCTTTTTTTAAAAAGAAAATGATAAACAATGTTGTCTGATTTTTATTTCGTGAGCACTTTGGAACAAAAGAGTTTCGACAAATACGACCTGAGCAATGATAATGTCAGCACCAGCTTTCATTTGGAGACAGGATCCACTTAAAGTGAAATGGATGAAATGTCCATATTGAAGCCTTTGATCGTGTCTGTTGTTCATTCTTAATCTTTTTTTTTTAGAATGGTTAACGCAGCAGTTACAATGTCTCGTTTACGTGGATCAGAAACGTGACAGCACCAAACCAGGGAGTCATGACCGGATCAGAGTTTTCACACTGCCATGTTTACATGACAGTTCACGATTATTGAGTCCATGTAAACATAGCAGGTCATGTTTTTACTCTATAACTTCTTCCTCGGTGTCTGAAATAGTTTTTGATTCATTTTGCATCCTGCATATGCTTTTATTTTGAAATGATGTGAAAACATTGAAACTAAATGTTATTATTATTGCTATAGCATGAAGGAACATTGTCATATAAGTTTTTTACTTTTTTACTTAGCTCACGTGACGATTTGGGGCAAAAACGTAAGAAAACCAAATCTAAGTCTGTTTTATGTGAGACGATGATGGATCAGCAGCCTTTAAGCTACAGCAGAGATCATTTCCCCCATTTGATTTATTGTCATTTCAAAAGTTTATTATGGAGTTTAACCACCTTGTCGTATTAAAGTAGACGCTCATTTATTTATTTTTTACGGAGACAAAAGCTAAAGGCTTGTGTGGAGTCTGTCTCCTCAGATAAAATCATACAAGGATCCTGTGAGTCTGTGCGACGTGAAACAAGAAGAAACATTTATCCGTTACCTTGATAGCCTTGTGCAGTTGAGTGGCGTCGTATAAGATGGGCGGGGTCATCAGGGCCACGATCAGACACTCGAACAGGCCGCCGATCTCCGATTTCAGCGCGCTCACCAAGTCCTGCGGCCGAATGAGGATTCATGACAAGAGGAAGAGGAAAAACAAGAGTAATTGAGTTTGTATGGAGTTTGTCTTTGCGTCGTTTATTATCATGAGCGATTATACATTTCATAAAAACCCATTAGTTGTAGATTTCGTCATGAGCGAACATGAAATGCAAAGATTTCTTTCTGTATTTTCATACGACTTGTGAATGAGTTATGTTTTACATGCTGTGACACCTGAGGAAGCAGAATTGTGGAGTGAATTCATGACACCTTTAATTTCATGTATGCAAATCAAACCAGGATCTGAGTTATATAACGTTTCGCAGCATCCTTGTCATTTTCAGAGGAATTCGTCGGCAACCATTAGAAGAGAGAGAGTGAGATGCGTTTCCTTAAAGGTCCAGTGAGTAAGAGTTAATGACATCTAATGGTCTCCTCCTCCTCCTCCTCCTCCTCCTCCTCCTCCTCCTCCTCCTCAGGGAACTAAACTGGCCCTTTTTATAAGGTTGTCGTGTGAATGTGTGTAAAATGCAATTGTCCACATAAACATGACAGATAACAGCGGTCTCTGTAATGCAAGACCATTACCTAAAGGACTGTATGTATAAAAGGCTCTTTATTATTATTATTATTCGTAGGTTCTTAAAAATGTTATTGGCTCACTGGGCTTCTCTGAGAACACATTCAACCACTAACAGTATCTCATGTTTTATATCCTTTTTCTCAGCATAACCTAGGCAAACATTTTATTTTCACCAACTATATAAATATTCTTTAAAGCCTGAATATGTTACCAATAACCCCCCCCCCCCCCCCCCCCCCAGGATGTCCATATAAGGAGTTGTGCAATTTGCCATGGGTGCACTAAGGGTTAACATGCAGTAAATTGTAAATAACTGCCAGATATTGAAAGTTATCGTGAAAAAGGCACACACAGGATCATTTTCTGGTTAAAATAAGCACACGTTAAAGGGTTAATACACACACGAGTCCAACAAGCCGTTTAACCTTAACAGAAAACCATCACAACACACGATCCATCTCTTCATCTGTTAAAAGACAATCAAATCAAATCCCTGTGAGAGTCGTGTCGCCGACATGTGGAAGCAGACAGTCAGTCATAAAAATGAAAAGCACTGTGAACACGGGGGAATATAGACTCTAAAGAGACGCCACCATTACACTGACAGATGTCACTTGACTTGTCTCTTTTTCTTTTTTCACTCTCTCACACCTGCTCTGGTTTCACATCTTAATGCAAATGAGTAGTTTTAGAACGCGTCTCATTATATTTTACGGCCGGCAACAAGAGCTCATTGAAATGGGCAATAAAAGCAAATGGGGCTCGTACCGTGCCTCGTTTTTTTTGATAAAAACCACAGTGATATTCACGGATATCCCATTGAATACTTGTAGATTTTCTGATTTCTCATTTGATATCCCGAACTGCGTCGTCTGTTCATACTGCAGGCGGCTATTTCCTTTGCCAGAGGGTTTTTTTTCTTCTTCCCCTTGCAAAACCTCACAGAGAGCAAATTAACTTGGTGCTTTCAATCCACAGGTGGTCATGAAATCACCTCGGCAACGTGATGGAACATTCAGGCCTGACGACTGGAAAAATGCCTCCAAGTTAAGAGCTAACTGCTAATGCTGCTCTCTGGGGGACGGCTCTTCCTGCCTCTGCAGACAAATGACACCTGTGAGTAATGTATTCATATAATACGACATTATTAGATTTTAAATATTGATGCAAGCATGATTTGGCATCGCTGTGCCGCTCACTGAGGGCGGGGGGTAGTTTCAGAAGCTAAACTGGACTGAAGTAAAATATGAGCACAGCAGCTGAGTTTACTGTGACTGTCCTGATTCACAGGATTCAACCCTCAGTGCTCACACGGCACAAATCTGTGCCACAGGTGCACCCTTGGTATAAATTGCCTTTGGAATAATGCACAGCTCCTCAGGAGCATGGACATCCTGGGTGTTTACAGGTCACTTCTTCAGGCTTTACAGAATGTGTTTCTTTTTTATTTTGTCATCTTCTTCTGTTCAAAGTTGTGATTCATGAGCAGCGGTTGTGCAGAAATCACAGAATAGACCGTTTTTATTTTATATCTGTTCATAAAAACGAGCCAAGCAAACTTTGAAATATGATATATGTCCAAATTTCACAAATTCAATCCAATTAAAAAGAAATTTGAGTCCTTTTTGCTTATATAGTTGGTGATAATCAAATAATGTCATCATATTACCTATAGGTTGTGCTGAAAAGAATATCACACTTAATATTGCACATAATTATAGCCTCTGTATTTATGTTTTAACATAGTAATGGAAAAAAAGCTCTGTGCAAATTTAAGTCCCATAAAAGTGGAATAAAAGTATATTTTTTAAATAATTTCTCACTTAAAATTAAATGGATGGGAATCTGTATAATAATCCCATACAATCCAAAAATCCTATATATCGCATGCTTTACTGTGCACAGGCTCTAAAATGTAAATAAAAATAGAAGAAGGAGAATTAGTTTATCCCTACTAAAAATAATTATTACAGCGACTCAAATATTCTTAGTTAATCAGTTATGACAAACCTTAATTTAAAATGACTGTGTACATAATGACGGATGGTGTGTAATTCAGGAAAATGTGGTCTGGTGACGTCATTTGGAGCCAGACTGTGTGCAGTCGTGAGTCAATCTGAGAAAAATAACAAATATAAATGCAACTTATCTGAAAATTTAATCCTTCAACATGCATCATTCTACAAAAAAGTACATACTGACAGTAGAGAAGGCCGGGTTTATGACAGCCAGCCACCAGGGGGCACTTTTGGGCGATATCGTGACATCCATCTTTTCATTCAGTTTCTTTTAAAATTAAAAACAAAATCAAGAGAGAAAGAGAAAGCACTCTGAGAGCAGTTTCCTCATCAATTTTGTGTCATTAAAATCCAAGTTGCCTCTCAAGCTTAAAACACGGTTTAATCTGTGCCAACATCTAATCACTTCTTCCTCAGACCATAACCAACACTCTGCTGCTTCCATACGAACAAACAAATGCAACCAAAAACACAACATCCTTGGCGAAGGCAATAAAGTTGAAGAACAGACCTCTGAGTGAGTGCTCTCATAACTGAGCGTCGTTCAGGTCCATGTTTGGGAGCGAGGGAGACGCAGGCGCCGATATGACCTACTCTAAAGCATCCGTCAGGGAGTGTGAGTCATGGGAGTCATGTGAGTCAGGAGCTTAATGTTTCATTACCTTTCCGTAGGCCTTTTTGTATTCTGCCTTAATTTGCTGCCGTTGGTCGTTGCTTCGCGCCGCCAGCAGCATTAAGATGGCGTCTTCATCCGTACCTGAACCACACATTAAATAAGCATTAACGCATGGAACACATAGGACATTTCATTTAAAAATTGGCACAAACAAAGGCCTATAGTGTGGGCTAAATAACATGTGATAAATAATAACTGACAGCTTACAGATATATATATAAAATCAATATCTCCTGAAAAGACTCCAGCACATGTGAAAAAGACGGATCAAACAGGCTCAAGAGCAGCAGGTGACCTTTACAGTGTGTTGTATTATTTCAATATATAGATTAAAACTATGACACACAGATGATTGGAGTGTTCGTCTCATGCACAAGGACAGGTTTGTATCACTGTAATGCAGAATTAGACCACATTAAAACAACAACAACAACTGGATCAAAGGTCAGAACACAGATACATGTTTGCTAGATCAAAATCATATCAGGACACATTTGTTTTTTGAGCACAATAAAAGAAAAATAGAGATTAAGTGATGATGATGATGATGATGATGATGATGCTGCGTTCCTCCTCAGCTCTGCTCAGGCAGAAAAACAATAATAAAACTTGCATTTGCACCAGGTACCAGTGAGAAAAAGAAAAACAAATCCACTTCTCAGTGATGACAACATCATCATGATCTAAATGTATATTTATTATGCACAATAGAATGAATAAAAGTTGCCATGTTCCATATTAACATGTATTAACATTTTGAATTGCAAGTTCATTTTAACCTTTCAGATTAATGACTCACTCACTCACTCACTCACTCGCTGCTGCTGCGTTTGTGTAAATGATTTGCGGTGGTGACTCAGTGTAAATGCTCATTAATGTGTTTGTTTGTGGAAATAACTCTGACGCATGTTTGGAAGTTTTGGGAAACTTCAGTTCTCCTCTAATTAGACCAAACACAGAGGAAAAAAAACACAATTATCTCCTAAACTCGAGACAACTTCACTTGTTTAAAAAACAAAACAAACAAAAACGGCAGTTTTTTCTGACAGCTGTGTCGTTATTGGGTTTTATGGATGAAGCAAACCATTAAAACTGCTTTGGAAAAAAGGACATTTTTAAACTTTAACGACTCATTTGTCACTTAGGGTAAGCGTGAATAGATTTTCACATTTATCAGTGGAGTTACAGACATTATTAATGACGTTCACGGCTAAAAGCAGAGTTTGTTTTCAGTTCAGCGACTGAAATCCAGAGAAGGAAATTCAATTTTAAATTGTAATGTGTCTCCTTGGTTTTTCAATGATTGTGTTGCTATTGATCTGTTTTTATTCACATATTTGTGAAGGTAAACTATAGATATAGTTAAATGTGTTGGAGAGTGACTATAAATACAAATTTCACTTTCATTCAATTTAAATAATAAAACGTTTAAAGGTTTCTGGGACCTCACAAGCTGCTGCCCTCAACACAAACACAAAACACACAAAGATCTTAGATTTAGAGTCAGACATGCATTTGAAAACTGACCCATTCCTTTCATGGCTTTATGGAGGAGCTCGGCGTCTTGTTTGGCGTTGAATTTGGTGAACGGTCTCACGCTGCCTCTGTACGCCTGTGGAAACACACGTAAATAATCATCATGCAGGTGGTAAAAGTACAAGTATCTCAGAAGTTGAAGTCACTATTTATAATATTACTGAAGTAAAAGTCTTAAAGTTTATGACATTTACTGTACTTAAGTATGAGTAATGATTGAGCCATGGTGGTGGCTGTGGGTTCAATTCCTGTTGGGGTTGGAGCGTGTGTGAATGGGTGAAAACTTTAGCGTAAAGCAGCTCATCAAGATTAGAAAAGCTCTATATAAATACAGACCATAATACCAACTCTTCTTCTTCTGATTTTATTTGGTCGTAACGAGTAACAAAGATAGTTGGAGTAAAAGTACACAACTTAATTAGGGTGGAGGACAGATACGTTCATGTTGTACTATTCTGTGCAGTAACAACATTTTCATGTTGACGTGGGACGACCTTCACCTGCTTCTTGGGTCAACATTAAACTAAAGAACACAATCAACAGCAGTAGATTATGCCCGACAATGATAGAATAAATTATTTCACTTTATCTGTCAATGTCAAGCTGGTTCCCCTTCCTAGAAAGAATAAATGAACTCCAGTGGAGATATGTTACTTTAAATAAATAATAAAAAATAGTTGTCTATCCAAACTGTCTGTCACGCAGATCATTTAAAAAGATGTGAGTCAGATGTCTGACTCACATTGTTCTCCAGGGAAAATTTCATTTGAAGGAAAAACAGAAACATTTGCCTCAGACTCAATAAACTTGTTTCACATTCTCCGCAGGTGTGAGAGGTAAAAGAAGATTGTCTCCCCCTCCACTGCCTCTCGGTCAAGCTTTCTCTTCATCACTTCTTTTGTGAGGGTTCTATCTGTTTCCACGCAGTCAGACTCAGATAGTCTACAGAATTACAGCCTGTTCCTGCAACATGACGATGAGTCTCCATCCCTGCCTACATGTGTCGTGAAAACGGGCTTAAATTTGACACCACATCTCTTTGGAGACACACAATGGTGTTGTTTTTCTGCAGTGAAGCCAATCATCAGATATTTTTAAACTCCCATTCATTACTAGGATGTGAATCATCAACATTTTGTTCGTTTAATCTGCTCTTTTTTGTCAGAGTTCTTTGTCTGCAGAGCTAGTGAATGTCAAAATGTCAAAGTGGTTCTCACCATGGTAATTTTGTGGATCTATGGATGATAGTGCCAGTTGGTGCTGCTTTTCAGGGGATCATCTATGACATGCTGAGGAATGTTACTCTGTCAAACGTACAATTTGTTAAGTTTCATCCTATACTTTTTAGTTTGGTTCTGGTTCTTAAAAAGTAATTGTACAGTAATTGTAAAGCTTTCCAACATGGATTTTTCCTGGTGGTCTAATGATTTGTTCACTCTCAGAGAAGAGAACCTCCTGCAGAACACGGTCAATGTTCATCATTAAATCTTTTCCACCCAGCATCACATTCAGCCACATTAGGGCACATTGTCTCCAAGTTCTCTTTGTGATGAAATTGTAACCCAGCAGGGATACAATAGGCACTCGCGCCTGTAGTTTCCATTCACGTGGTAATACAATATGGTCCAAATTAGAGACGGCCATGCTCAACTGAAAATGAGTTCTTAAATCAACTTATCCTCAACAGACACTTGGAGTTCTTTCAACAAGGCAGAACAGATCATATCAAATGCAGCTTTCTCCCAGTCTCAACCGCACCGCTTAGTACGTGGATGTTTTAATGATGAGACGATCGTTGGAGTCACAGTATCCAGTCGTGACCACGAGTGCAAAAGAGGAACTGGGTGTGATTACAGTTCAATTGCAGTTATGGGGGAAATCCTAGTTAATAGGGTCACATGCATGTGTGTTGTTTTAGACACACATCAGGCAGCACCGCTGTCACTGAGGCTTCAAAGAGGCAGTGACCTTTTCATGAGTCAAAGACGCTTCATTACACAAACGCAGGTTAGTTCTGGTGCTGTGGCTAAAACAACAACTAAAATCCAAATATTTAGCATCATTTGAGTTTCAGAGAAGACTCACCATCCTCGTGCTGCTCAAAGACCAGAGTTGTGGACTGAAAAAGAGCAGAAAATGTATTTCTTAAGTTAGTATGAGGTTGTTTTATATTCAGTTTGTGTAGTTGTTGTTGTTCTCACCACCTGTTGCGTGTGTTGTTCTCCTCAGTCCAGGTGGAGGCTTTGTGTTTTCTATCCCTTAAACTACAACGTCCTCCAGGCACTCCTCGAGGCTGTAGTGTCACAGGGGGAAAACCTGAGAGGACACACTTCCTCGTCCACCTGCAGGGTTATCTTTCACTCAGTCATACAGGAGATCGTGACCTCGTGTATCCAGTTTCCTCAGTGTGGGTTCAATGGCTCTCCACATTTGAGTGTACCTGGATTACACCAAATTTATTTTATATTCAATATAAGGTTTTTACCGCAGTGTATTTTGTAAATTGATTTTAAATGTTAAACCCTTAAAGTTTTAGATTTAATCCTTTAACAAATAATAATTCTGGAATATATACATAATGACAATAAATAACATACATGGTTTAAACTCACACATCCAAACCACACGTGTTCTGTCTTTTTCTCATTGTCAGTGTTTTTTTCGTGTACTTTCTTGACAATAAAGGCTCATTATTTTATTATTTTTCTATTTTCTAAACAAAAACCTTTTCAGGAAAAGCTGTTATCAAATCCAGACAATTAGCATTCACACTTTTACAGATGTACATATAACCGCACTTAGACACATAGCGTATTGGTTGCCTATTAAAGTGTATTGCATGTTGATGGTACGTTTAATGTCCTATAAAGTCTAAACTTATCCATGCAGAAATAAATGTGTTCGTCAATTTTCATTACTGAGCCTAAATGTCATATATAAGCCAATTATTTGACATCATTAACGACATCAGTCTTTGTTTACTTGTCACTTTTCTTAATTAAACTTAATAAATGATTGTTCACATATTAGAGTTCATTTTTCATGACGTAATTTTTTTTTAATTAGGTGTCCCTTTCCCCATTTGCTCTCGATGTCACTCACGTTATGCTCTCCGAGGTCTTCTTTAACACACAGTGTGTGTGTGTGTGTGTGTGTGTGTGTGTGTTATGGCCAACAGAAGGTGCTTGATGTCTCAGTGAAGCTCTGAGGTGCAGCTCACATATCACCAGCTAAGTCCTCGTCCCTGCAAACCTTAATTAAAGTGAGCACTTGTTGCAGAAGGAGAGTGTGAACACCATCTCGGAGGAGATCCAGTTACAGAGGCTCGCTGTTTCATCTCCCACACTGATGTGGAGACAATTTCCTTCGACAAACAAGCGCACCATAGCTGCTAATATCAGATTAAAAGGGAATATTTTCCCACATGCAGTAAGTGAACATTGTTATGATCTGCCAGCATCAGGTCTGAGCATGTCGAATGAATCAGCATAATGCTTTGGATATGGAATTTATATTGAGGTTTTATTCATAATTAACTACTTTTCCTGATTGAGATGCGTTTGTTATTTCCAATTTAACAGCGAGCAAAAAGCTGATAACAATTGCATATTTTGTATCATTGAATGTTGCACCAAATTCAATGTAATTACATCTAATTAATTACACAAAATTCAATTCAAATACAAAAACAATTCTAATTGCAAATTCCTGTAATCCAAGGGTACATTGTTTTTAAATAAAAAAAATAAAAAGATCGTAACCATACTGAGCAGATGACTGATTCATGAGCAGAGCACACAGGGAAAAGCAGGTATGGAGAGTTGTGGACAGCTAAATTTGTCATGTTTTGACTGACAAAAAAATAAACTCATCAATTCCGGGACCTCCCCAGCCACAGCTGCTCCACTCTGTTTGCTGTCTTCCACAGTGTTGATGGATCCATTTCTGCAAAAATAACCTGCATCACGGACCTTATAGAGTATGAATCATCACTCTATCACAATACTTTGTTCAGTCTCCTGCAGTTTGACTGTGAACAGCTCTAATGCAAACATTCAGACATGAATGCATCACATTGTCAGTCAGCATTACCACAAAACACAAGTGAAGGCAGAAAATAGGTCACATTATCGGCCGGTTGGTTGATCCCTTAACTGCCTGATTAGCTTCCAGTGTGGAGCCAAAATGCAAACACATGACGGACGCATTTAAGGCGGGACACAAAAGAGTCTATAAGACCTGACATTTGAGCGAGCTGTAGCAGCTAAACTGACCCCGCCTCCATTAGATTGATTATTACACCTCGTGATAGAGATGCTGGACCAGCATGGACCAGCATGATGATGGTGCTGGACCAGTATGGACCAGCATGGACCAGCATGATGATGATGGTGGACCAGTATGGACCAGCATGGACCAGCATGATGATGGTGGTGGACCAGTATGGACCAGCATGGACCAGCATGATGATGGTGGTGGACCAGTATGGACCAGCATGGACCAGCATGATGATGGTGGTGGACCAGTATGGACCAGCATGGACCAGCATGATGATGGTGGTGGACCAGCATAGACCAGCATTCATTGTGTTTTGGTTCTGGTCAATGCTGGTTTTTCTACCAAAATGGCAGGAAAGAGGCCGGATTATTTTATGTTTTCCCTGTTATTCTTTATCAACATTGCAGTAAATGTGATTTTCCATCTTGATGTATTACATTAGGCTAGGGATTTTTACTGATTCAGATATTTTGTGCTCTATGAAAACAATTAGCTTATACAATTTTATAAAAA
Organism: Solea solea; assembly: GCF_958295425.1. Lineage (NCBI taxonomy): Eukaryota > Metazoa > Chordata > Actinopteri > Pleuronectiformes > Soleidae > Solea > Solea solea. The sequence goes on from NC_081147.1 coordinate 25,581,059, forward strand.
ATGCTAAGTAACAGCAGCTGCCTCTTTGCAAAGTCAACACAGTTCAACAGAGATTTCATTTAGATTTCAGTTTTCCTCACATTTAAGAGAATTCTCTTACCACATCATGTCTGGGGTTTAGTTATTTTTCCCAATGTGCATTTAAAAAATAAACAAAGAACTTGGCTTCTTGGTGTTTTTGATTATTAAGGAACGATAGTGAGACCACAGAGGATTTATATGTGGGCAAAACAAGAATCCCTCAAAGACTGCTGCTATTTTTAGACAGACCATTGTACATGTCTGAGAGAAAATGTTGCATTTTCACATGGATAAAATATGATCATTTCAAATTATTCATTCATATTTTTCATCAGGGAACCACGCCAAGCAGCTGAGAGGACTGTTAATGGCTGTATACTAAAGGGCTGTCCAAATAGCTTAATTCATTGGACCTAATTTTGAACCCATCTGTTTTTACACAGATAAAACAAAGGAAGTATAATGTGCTGCTCTCTGTGCTTTAGTGATGCTGCTTGTTATTGGAAAAAGGCCAAATGCTTATAGCTGTTTCCCTGTTTCTTTTTCTTTTTTAATTTCCATGCAACACTGAGCTGCACAAGGCTGCAAATTTAAAAGAATCATTTCAGTGTAGCATGTGAAACGGTGGCCGGTACATCTTACATGTTGCTGATAGCATTTTAATTAAAGCAAATGGTTTCATCCCCCGGAGACACTTTTTAATAAAAGGATTTAAACACAGAAGAATCATGGACACACTCGTATAAGGACATTGACTGTCAGGGTCTAATTAACATGCTTGCCTCCGGGGTTTAGGAGTTATTGATTCCTCTCAGACTGTTCAATCAAACACCTGCCAGGCCACCTGTGACTGATGGTTGAAGAGGAAGGAACCTAAAACACAATAGACATTGATTTACCAACTTACATTTATCCAGGTTCTCCACACATGTATGTATATATATATATATATATATATATATATATATATATATCAAACAGTGTTAAGCCTGGGAGAGTGTCATTTCTATTGCTCCCTGACATGGACACACAGGAGTTTTGAAAGTCCTTTTACATTTTTCATCAGCGGCGTATCCTGAATATTCCTCCTGCCAATTCTCCAATGACATGAGAGGAGTGCAAATTGCCCTCCTGAATGCATTGCTTTAATCAGCATGAATCGAGATGCAGATTTAATCTTGGCTTGTGCCCTCGCTCAGGTAATTCGGATGGTTTAGCTCGGCTGCGCACATTCAATTGAAGGGTTGATAACAAATAGCCGTTGCACAAGAATAACAACGCGTTTAATTACTCTGAGGAACATGGAGAGGACTCTCCTGTTCATGCTTGTCTGAGCAACATGTTTAAATATAATTATGTTTAAAGAATAGACAGTGGTCTCTATAAATAACACCATGAGTTTTTATTTTGGGAGAGAAAATAAGGAAAAAACTGCTGTTTTTACCATTTCAAAGTATTTTTCTTACACAATTTACTGCAAAAGGCACATTCAAGCACTCCAACAAGCCTCAGTCCTGGCAGTGTTGAGGCAGAACTGTCCCAGGTTTGAGTCACATCACCTGCTGAAAGCTCTGGTCAAAGCAAGGCTTCCTAAAGGAGCGCACAGGCTGCAGCACGGATTTTGCCACCGAGTTCCTGAGCTGCTTGAGGAGCACCCAGAGGAGAAGCATCAGGAGGAGCAGGAGCCCCAGAAGCATCCCCACATATAAGCCCAGGTTCCAGCCCCAGCCAAGAGCCAGGGGCAGCGAGGTGGAAGCCACCAGAAATTTTCTGGGGGCAGGCATGAGGTTAGGCAGCAACCCACCTCCACCACCTCTAATAAAAACAACTCTTTTCCTTGCACTTGATCTTCTCAGACGTTAGAAACACGCAGTCCTGTGGCTGTTGGTGCCATTGTTGAAGCAGGTATCCAGCTGGTCTGGGCTATGTTATAGAATTCCCGTCTGCTCCCATGGTTTAATCCTCCCGGTAGCCACAAGTGTGTGCTGTCAGTGATACAGCAGACCTGTTGAGTGCGTGTGCATGGTCTTTAAGCTTCCCATTCTCCTGAGATGAAATGGTGGAAATCTGTGCGCAGCTGGGCTCTGCCTCCCCTCTCCTCTCCTGTCAGACTCCTCGCACAAAGCCAGCCTCCCAATTTATCACAGGAGAGAGAGTGAGAGAGAGTGTGGGGAGACTGAGAAATGCCTTTCACACCATTGGCTGCCTTCACTTCAATTTAACAAGGGGGGGGGGGGCCTGATGAAAACATCAATCCTGTTCTGTCATTTACTAATTAAAAATGTAGACAAAGGGGGCAGCCTTTGTTTACCATTACTTCCACATTACAGTATTCTTACAGGCTTTAACACTCAATGTAATGGTTCATCATTAGTTTTTACCTAAACACCATTAAAAACCACCACCTGGAACTCATTTTCTTTGTATTCAGCCTCATTTTATTCTGCATGAATTGCTGCATGATTAACAAATATAAAACCTGTGGTGGTTAGTGCAGTTTTAGAGACTTTCTATCACATACTGATGGTGACATTATGTTAACAGCACACAAATTAAACTTTTGCGATAGGCCTGAACTTCTCATGTATAGCAAAATATGAAGCAAATCGCCCAGTGAAACTGGTCAGTTAAAGTTTAGGATTTTGAAGGGTTTAAGTAATTATATTTACTTTAAGGTTCAGCCAGTTTTGTTCCATGTAATGTACAAAAGGTACTATACATTGAATTTGCATGTAATAGCATAGGACAAAAAGGCTTCACTTGTCATACACTCAATTACCATTTTGTTCTATATAACTTAAGGTTTAAAAACTGGTCCTCTGCTGCCCCCATGAGTCCAATGTGATCATAACATGTAGACATGAAGTCTTACTTTAAATGAATTTTATTTACAAGATCCATATTTTACAGTGCAGAAGAAGCCTTGAAAAGCAGTTTCCAAGACAGATGTAATGAGACAGTTGACTCTGTGAAAGACAAAAATGCACTTTAATCTGCATCTCATGAGGCCAAACACTTTGAAGGTTACACCACTTAACAGTGCGTAAGCGGCGTCGCATCTCCTCGTGGATATAGTGTAACCAGCAACAGCTGCTCATAACACAACCCAGAAAATGTGAAGCGTAAATGACACCTTTGTGGGTTGGAGTAGATTGAGACCATGTAGTGGCAGTGGGGTTTACACAGTGGTGATCCCAGACTTGTACATTGCCTTCAAGTTAAAATGTCAACATTAAAACTGCTTGATTAGCCAACACAACTGTAGCAATCTGGCTTCAACGTTTGGGGATCGAGTATAAAAATACCATTAAAAACTCTAAATGACTAGCGCTACTCCAAGAAGAGCAGGCTGTGTTATTACAAACAGGTAGACATGATTAAAAAAACAAAAATAGAAAAAATAAAGACTGGCAGGAGGTGCAACTCTATATGGACAAGGGGGAGGAGTCAGTTGAGCTGTAATTTAGTTGGAGCTTTGATGGTAGAAACACTGTGGTATCTAGGAAACAGAAAAGCAGGGTTCAGGCAATTTATACAAATCATACAGTCAAAATGATCAACCGTGTCTTCTTTCACTCACTTTGGGCCTTTGTACTTTTCCTGGACAGATTGCTGTGCATGCTGAGAAGCATTGAGGTAAATTTGATGCAGATCCTCAACACATGGCATCAGATCATCCAAGGAGTAGCCACTCATCTCCATCAAGGACTTGGACTGAGAAGAGACAACTGGAGTCAATCTGGAGGCATCTTCTACATGTTTAAATATGTCACAGGAGCCCAGTGTTTATCCACAGGGAGAACTGGTTTAACAAATGTTTGGACTCAGAAAGTCTTTAAACTTTTGATGAATTTGTTTAGAAGATGTTTGAATACATTTTTCAGTGCCATGTGCTGGATTTAAACCAGCTTAAGTTATGGGAATATAAGTTTCCACTTTGTGCGTCACTACCTCCAGGAACTTACCCATGAACCACCAGTCACTGTGTTGTTGGCCAGGACCCAGGCGGCAGCAGCTGTCTGTGATGGTAGGTACTTCAGGAAAAGATCCGAGTCAACCAGACTGAGCTCCCCAAGATACTGAGAGGAAAAAAAAAACAAACAGTCAGAATATAGTTCAACCATCTGGCTATAAAATGCCACTTGTCAACACACCAATGTCAAATAAACTAAACACTCACCATGGCCAAACTTTCCACCTGTTTGCCAACAGACTGGTTGACGAAGTACTGAGTGAGAAACTGGTTAATAGTTGGTGCTGCCAGGTCAAAGGAGAGCACTTTAAGCACCAGATGCTCCATTCTTAACACTTGCTTCTTGGTGTAGGTGTCATCTGTGATGTAAACGAACTCTGCCACCTCTGGAGGGTAGATTTCCTCAAATTTCCTGCATTTAGAAAACAAAAATGAAGAACCTCATACTGATCAAGCACAACTTAGACTGCATCAGTTTATGAGACGTACGAAGCCAGCAGCATAGCAGCAGTCCCGACGAGCTGAAGCTTCCCCCTCAGGACAGACATTGAAGAGAGGAAGCGGTCGATGTAGTTTACAGCAAGATAAAGTGTCTCATTCTGTAGCTTGTACTCTTCTCCAACCTCGACCAGCCAGTCCACCAGGATGGCCCTCATGCTGTTTGTGATGTCTGGCTGTTTTCTCATGTAGCCTGCTTTAGGCCTGGTTTTTACCTATTGATTTTTGTGAAGAAACACACGCAGGAAAGTTTAATGAAGTTCCAGAAAGGGAGACAGCAATGAAGTTTCTAGTGAGACAAATTACAGGCACTCTGACACCAAATTTCTCACCTCCATTTCCCTCAGGTACGTGTGGATTTCAGCAGCATATTCTGTGACCGCATTTACATTGACGGGTTTCTCCTCCCCCTCAATTACCGACATGTCCATGGGTGAGTCTAACAAAGAGATTTACAGTTAATGCAGTGAAATCCAATGTATGAAATCCATACATCAATTTAGACAACTGTTATCTGACGTAAAGCTGAAAATCCATAAACACACCAAAGCTGACATCCATTGCCGAAGGAATATCAATGGTGGAGAGGGGTTGCCTGAGCCGTGCCACGGCATCGATGGGCAGTGGCGATTCCTCAGTCTCTGCCTTAACAGCCTCAACCACCTGCTGGGGCTTCTTGATGCAGGGACCATCAGGCTCATCCACATGGATCTGGAAAGACTGCTTGGTAGAGGGCTTCTCATGGCAGCTTTTGCTGGAATCTTCATTTTTACAAGACAAGGACTGTGACGACTCCTGAAAACAGAGCAGTGTCTCATTGGAGCTTAGTTCTGTGAGGAATCTCTTTGCAGCATGGACACAAGACAAGGGCAAAGTCAGTCAAGTTTAAGCTGTGATAATAACAAAGATACACAGAAAACATATGAATAACTTAATTAAAGATACTGAAAATGCATTTTACACAAAAGTAAATGCATTTGAGCAAAACTCTGCTCTTTGTGGGACTTTGTTAGACATGCGTTCTTCATGACAAGTCACAGTAGGACAAACTCGTATATAAATAGAAAACGGAAACATTGTGCAGCCCTCAATTATATAGCTCCCCATTTGTTAGTAACTGGTGAGAAAACGCAGAACACTGATGCGGGTGAAATGAAACTGATCGCCGCTTATGTGACAGTAAAATGGCGGACAACTGCGTCACAAAGTAGTAAACTATTTAAAACACCTGCAGCTAAAGAACACATATTTACACAGTCAGGTGATAATGCAAGTAAAGTGACTTGGTCAGTGTAATATCACATGACATGGTGAGTGATACGTGTTGCCTCCAAAACCCACAATAGGACCATGTTGTGACAATAGCCATCATTAGCAGACACTAGCAGCTGCAGCTAAGCGAGCTATTTAGCATCACTATTACCACCAACCTGCTTTGTGCCGCGCTGGTTCTGAGTTTTCCCCCGCTGGTTGTTGATCTGCAAGGGGGCAAGCACGGCTCTGTTGGATGCTTGTTTGGGTGGAAGGTTTTCCTGATCTTCGCTTACAGCGGCAGCCCGGGTCTTGAGCGAGCCCCTCAGTCTTGACAGCATATTCTCCTGGTTGTGTTGCTCGCTAACCGCGTTCGCTTGTCCTCCGTTAACTCCTGACATATCCACACCGTCCTCGCACTACCTTTGCTGCGGCTGCCGTGTGCTGTTTTTCTCGCTAATGTAAAGTCAAAGTGACTCTGGAGTGGACAGTTAGAGGTTAAACCGAGGCTAGCATGAGCTGCTACCTTGCAGGCGAAAGTTACAGAAACGTTTACAGTCAAAAAACGACAACAACGGCACGCGGAGCAGCCGGAACACAAACTGAAACACGCACAAACGGCGGTTCGACACGTACAATTTGCGGAAAATGTGAACTTAAGTCGCCATACTCGTACACGTTTCCAAAAGATGCTAAAAAGGCGCAGCTGTTAGCCTCGGTCCATTTACAAAGATACACTGCGCTCTCTCCCAATTCAAGTAGCCCGCGAGGATTGAAACGGACCAATCACAGGCGACACAGGAGGTGACGTAGGCTGTAGACGGAAGCTGGCGGAGTACACAATTCGCTTGATTGCAAATTCAAATCCGGTTTGAGAAAATCGCATAATGTTCAGTGGGGCGACAACAAAACGAAGCACGTCTGTTTCCCACTGTTACTACGTTGCTTTTCACAAGATATTTGTGAATTTATTCCCAAAATATGTTTTTGTTATAAACATATTTTGTCTCCTGCAAAAACAAAATGATACCAATATGATTCATTTGAACGTGTTACCAACTAAAACACAAATCCAAACACTGATTTATCAATAAAGGTTTACAAATATAGAGTAGCATGAAAACAATTAAGATAAAAATATGTATATGAAGATAAAATAATTATACTGAATTCAATTCATACAGTCCTTTGATTGTATGAACTGTTGTTTTTAATTAAAATTTAGAATTTGTATATATATATATATATGTGTGTGTGTGTATATGTACATATATATGTGTGTATATATGTATATATAATTAGGGTTATATATATCTTGAGGGGATCTGTATATATATGTACAGTATATGTATATGTATGTATATACTTTTTTTATTTTGAAGGGGATATAACTCATGACAATTATAAATAAAGATAAAAATATACATGATACTGTATGTGCTTTTGATTGGATTATATTCAATGACCGGAGCCACAAATTAAAAGAGGTAATACTGTAGGCGGGTAACATTTAATGGTTTATTAATCACCATCTTTGATTTGGTTGCTATCAAAACATATTACAAATATTTAAATATTACAGACCACAGTTGGGACAAACATGATCTAAATGACAGTGGGACACAGTGGAGCATCTGTCATAAACAAAATATATGTATTTACAATACAAAAATAGCACTCAGACAACTAAATAAATATCCTCTCAACTGTGGGACATCACGCCTCACTGAAAAAGTCTAAGAGAGAATTTAAGTCATAATTGTCGAGGATCTCCAACAATGACGACACCTTGGTTTTCACATTCTGGCCTTTGAACTTGAATTTGTCAATGAAGAGGTCTGTGATCATTCCTATGGTGAAAAAAAAGGTAAAGAAAGTATCGGTTACCAAAAACAGCAAACTTAAAAAGCTGTAGTGAGGATATTAGAAATACCATAAAGCCTCTCAAGGTGCGCTGGCTGCTTCTTGTACTCCTCCAGGAGATTGGCAGACTCGTCCAGGATGTTACGATACTCTGGGATAAGGAAGTCAGCGTTCCCCTCGTGAACCTGAAGTTCCTGCCAATCAGAGACGAAGTGGAACATATTTTATGTCCTTAAAAAAGTGAAAACTTCATGCATCAGCATGAGCAGGATTAAGTCACAATAATGTATAGTTCTCATGATTTAGGTATTTGGTTCTTCTCAAATATCTCCACCAGATAATGTCCAAGCAAGATCAGTCTTTAAAACAAACAAAGCAGCAATAAAGTTATCTAAAAAGAACAGATATTAATGCTTTCTGAGTTTCAGATTGTTTTACTGTTTAAACGACAATTAATTGAGTAGTACAACTCAAATGAGTAGTTCATTTAGTTAAATACAGAGTTCAAACACACAAATACTCAAAATTAGATAAACATTAGCGTTACAATGTAGTTTTTCTTATCATTGGAGATCATTTTAATAACTTAATTAAATATTTTAACCTATACTTACTTTAAGAGCATCAATGAGCTGAACTTTTCTAGCCAGCAACAACTGGTACTCCAGCTTTGGGTGAATCATGTTGAGGGTGTGACTCACAGAGTCATCGTTTATATCTGGAGGATGAATAAAAAAAAAAACAAGATTTAGTTCTTTAAACATTTGATTCAATTGGACATTCAAATAAAATTAAAAAAAATAAACCTACCATATGAAACGTTGAGATTGATTTTCCTCTTAGTCGCTTCTTTAGAGAGGACATCACTGAGTATGGAGATTGTGGAGATGTTGTCTGACCTGAAGTGACCCTCCCCTTTGCTAAAATTACATATACAGAGGACATTTTAGTTTGTTTCCGAGTAAATGATGACACAAATCGCCACTGCACTTTTCAAACAAACTCTTAACCCAACTGTAAAATCTCTAGATCATACACACAGGTACACATGTATATGTGATCTTTGTGTTGTTGTTTACCAGTAGCTGGCTTCGAGCTGTGTGCCGAGGAAAGTGTTATGGAAATGAAATGTGATGCTATCTCCTGCTGGTGTTTTCTCAGGCACCTCTGGCAAACAGAAGACCACCCACGAGTGGATCTCTGCAAAACTGAACTGACCCACCAAGCTGAGCCGGTTCATGGGCCTGTAAGACAAACAGAGACAGAGATAAGTAAGACACTACAGATATGTTTCAAGTCAAAAATAATGAGTAAAAAGAGATTTTGATCACCAATAACTAACCAACCAGACTGATTTCACATTAACTTAAAGACCAAATCGTAGAAAGTGCATCCAATTAATAGAAAACCCCTTTTTAAATGTGTTTTAAAAAGGGCTGCAACCATTAATCGATTACAAAATTAATTATTAAATATTTTTAACATTAATTGATTGGTTTGAGTGTCTTTTTAATAAAAAAAAAGCTTTTCTGATTTTTCAGCTTCTTAAATGTGAATATTTTCTGGATTCTTTGCTCCATATCACAAATAAATCATTCAAATCAAAACAAGACATTTAAAAAGATCATCATTTCCAGGTTTAGTAAACACTGTTCAACATTGACAACATGACATTTTCAGACCATAATTGTGCAGAAAACAATTGACAGATGCATCAGTTATGGAAATAATTGTTAGTTGTAGCCCTAAACTGTCTCCGTAAGATATTCCAGTTGCAGTCTTCACCTGTCGCGGTCTATGCTGTGCGTGCGCTGGTGGAGGGACAGAGGTTTGATCTGGTACTGGCGGACCTGGCAGGTTTTGGGTTGCAGTCTGGGGGTAATGTAGGCCTGCAGGGTGCCGTATTGTCCCTCAATGGACCTCACCTAAGAAAACAGTTGTTTATAGACAAAAACACATGTTCCAACTAGGTCAACTCGGGACAGATTTTTGATCCAGGAGTACGTTTCTTACCTTGAGCTCCAGTCTGGTTGTGTTAGCCTGACATCTGTATGTGGCCAGCAGGAAGTTGCCGTTCGGTTGCTGCAAACAGAGTGAAAGAGTGAAAGAGTGAAAGAGTGAGGCCTGTGAGAGCAGCAGCTGCTTCATGACTCTTCACCATAAGTTCATGCTGCTCACCTCAGAGTCACATTCACTGAAACTGACCACAGCTGAGTTTTTATCCACATCCAGCAGGTCTATGGGGACGTCACTCTGCACGGAAGATAGATGTTCACGTCTACATCATTTCTCAAGTTAACCAGAGATTGTTTGTTGTTGCTGTACCTGGAGCAGCAGGTTGTCGATGGCAGTCTGCACCTCCAGGGTGAGGCTGTAGCTGGCGTCATCCTGGCAGAGGGTGAACTTGTCATTAATGCTGAAGACGGGCACAGCAGAGACGGCCGTGCTCGACTGAGACGTCTGCTGGTACTGCTCTCGTCCCTGCAGGACTTTGACCTGCAGCTGCTCCAGCTCGGCCCTGAAAGTGAACCACGTACGTCACACGTCATCTATCACACAAACACGTGTATACTAAAAAGGTACAAGAACAGGAAGCAGTGTTTTGATGTTTGATACCTGAGTGCTTCTATTTTGGACTGGGTCTCCTTACTCATCCTGACCTCGTCTCCAGGGCCGGCCTCAGCCTTCTGGGGCTCAGTGGTCAAAGCAGTCACCCATCCTGGAAGACGTAATGGCATTTATTGACATATTTACCTGTAGAAACTCTGAGAGGAAACTATGAACAGCAAGTACTTTATATATGTATATATGTATATATATTAAAAATGAACCTGTGTAAGTGGCAGTCAAGACCTCATCATAAGACTCCTTCCCCACACAGCCACCCTGGATGGAAGTCACGCTCTCGGAGAGTATCTGAAGACAGAAAACAGAGAAAACATACGATAATATCCTATTCAGTTTTTTTTTCCTGGAGGATATTGCAATTGCATTTTAACTTGATTTACAATATTAAAGGGAGGATTCAGGTAAATATGTGAAAACACGCTGGATGTTCTAAATCTTTTTTAAAACATGTACAACTGTGCATACAGGGGGCGCTGTTGCTCAGCAAACCGTTGGTCAATTACACACAATTATATTGACAAAACATCTTTTAAATGGATATTGTGATGAAAATAATGACATTAATTGGTGAAGATTTTCCTCTGTAACTCTTTATCAAAACTACAAACTCTATTGACTTCTATTGAAGCGAGAATATACTGTACTTAACATACATGATCAAAGCGTAACGTGGGCTCACTGGAGCTGTCGAAACCATAAACCTCCACCGTCCCGTCGTCCCTGCCCACAAGAACGTCGCTCACGCCGTCTCCAATGATGTCATAGGTGTCAATGCAAAGAATTCCTGATGGAAGACAAGAGGAGCTCAGTGAAGTATTCTTGGACGTGCTGTGGTTCATGTGTCTTATTTTCACACAAACAACACACACACACCTCCTTTCTTTTTCTCATTGTCGATCTCCCATTTGGTTGCAGCCGAGCGCTCGCCGATCTGGACCAAACCTATTTTACCATCTGTGGTACCAAAGAGGATTTCCTCTCCTGCAGGAAAAATCACTGACATTATGTTGTGTGTAAAACATGATGCTGTAGAATTGTCCCGATACAGAGCAACACAGAGACGTTTGCTTGCCTCCATCTTTGTTGTACAGTTCCAAGACAGATGGAGGGCCGGGGACTTCAATGTCATAGGCGAGCTCGGATCCCTACAGAAAATAAGAAAAAGAGGAAAAACCTGTGAATTCCATCTTATTGGTTCCAGCAGAACAGTTGATTAGAACAGTTTTAGTAAATGAGGTTTACCTGTAAGACTCTGAGGACACGATCTTGACATGCCAGGACTGGGCTGAAGCGACTCGTGTCCTCCGAGGACACACACACGATGTCGTTGATTTTGTCTCCAGACAGATAATAGTCCTGGTCCTTGCAGTCACAGTAGTGGTTGTAGATGTAACTTGCACAAACAAAGAGGTCAGCGCCTGAGACGTGCCTGCAAGACAAAATCACACATTCATATGGTTTTTGACATGATGGAATCCTGACAATCAACGTGGCTCTTCCACTCTTTAGTGGTTGCACTTGTGATTCCAAATATATGGTATTACAGATCTGTTGAGAAGTTGTTACCAAGCTAATGAGGGGTACGAATAACATAAATGAAACTAAACTAAACTTCAAGCAGAACAAGTGTGAAAAAGTGCATTAGTGGCTCCTACATGGCATTGATGGTCTCGGTGAGGTTGGCTTCAAAGGTGAGGAACTGTTTTCCTTTCTTGGTGAATCCTCGGACCTGAGAACCGGAACAAACAAAGATCTTCTCCTGCAGAGTTCCTGCAGCTCCTCCCAGGTCCATTCTGGATATTTTCTGCCCCGGGAGTGTTTTGAACACGGGCTGAAACGTAACGTCATAAACTCAAATTTCTTAAAAGTCAAAAACAAAATAACATCCAACAAAAATGTGAACCAGGACACACACACACACACACACACACACACACACACACCACTGCTTCTCCCTTCTTCATCCCAAAACATGTCAATATGCCGTCGTGATCAGCGATAGCCACCTGAAACACAGAGAAACACAAAGAGACGCAGAGTTACAGTCAAACAACAGACTATCATGCACGGCTGTTGCTCTGACAGTAAAATGACCTTCTGAGTTGCCTTTTTCCCCACGGCTGGAAGCAGCCTCATGGTTTTCTGGGAGGTGACACCGACCTGTGAGTGGAGAGAGTATCAGTCATCTAACATAACACAAAGTCTTCATTGTCTTTGTACAAAATATTATAACAAAAATGATCAGTGCTACTTCTGATCAGTGCAGCAGTTTTTAAATCGATTACATATCAGGTTACAAACAAACACAAGATAAACACTGAAATAATCTCAGTCCAGATGAAAACACACAATCATTTTCTTTTTACCTGAATGTAATCAACTCGATTCAGGTGAAGCTCCATGTTCTTTCTCTCTCTGGTGTCAAACGTCCACTTTATTCGCTCATAAATCCGCAGCAATCGTTCGCTGTCACAGTGTATAAGTGAATAATTTCTGATGCTGAAAACAGTCTGGGATTATCCACAGCGAGGAGATTAGCAGGGCGTGCTAGCGTTAGCCAGCGAGCTAAACGGCTAACATGACTTCTTATTCGCTTAAAAAGAGATTTTAAAAATAAATAAATAACTAAAGCGAAATAAATCGACACGATTCAATAAAACCGCACAGTTGAATGTAAATGTACACGTATTAGCTCGTATTAGCGTGACTCTGTACTGTGATGCTAAAGATGAGACGCAGTTGTCCGTTGCCAATGGTGACGCTCTCGCGCTAACAAGCTGCAACGCCATTGGACAAAAACTGAATGTTTAAAATTAGAGCTCTCGTTTGATTGGTTGCCTGGCTCCTTATGTCAAATACGGATTTTACTTAGTATTTTGTGTGTGATGCGATATAAACGCACAATATTTTTCTATAAAGGTAACATATTAACATGTTTTAAGGGGACAATACAGTCAGATTGATTTAAATGTCAATCAACTAAACCTCTTATAATAGTATTTCATTCAAGGTTTTGCATCACAAACAGTAGTGTTAACGTTCAGATACATGATCAAAACTTAAATATCCATCTCAGAATGACATTATATTACACACAAACCAGCAATGCAATAAAAAACCCACATAAACCAGATCCTCCTCTTATACACTGACCACATTAAACGCTTACTGTTGTAGCAGATATGTTTAATTGACTTATTCTAATTACTATAACTACAAGATTTACAGCATTGACATTCACAATTACCCTTCTTTTTAATATTCACCAATGAGCCATAACATTATAAAAGTGTTTAAATAATAAGTCATAAGTGTGGCAAAAATCTATTTTAGGCAAATTTGAACATGCAAAATAATTCAGACTGAATTAAAACTGTATTGTTATATGAAGGAAATAAGTCAGTTGGACACTGCCCACGAGTAGTGGCCCCTGTCAATGATTAATTCAGTTATTTGAAATCATAAATCATATTATAAACTCACATTTCTGTCTATATTACAAAGCACTGTACTGGCGACTTTTTATATGGGAAATTTTCCTGAATTTAGATCCATGAAAACCAATAAATGTCTAAAGAAATACAGCAGGCCCAAAGCCCGAGGATCTAATGAGAACAAACCCACATTTCTATACTTTATAATATTTTTTATTAGTTTAATTAAGGGATCGATTCATTCTCGTCATAAAAATGTGGTTTCTCTGTAGGTAAATGAACACAATTAACATGGCAGAAAAAAAAGAGAAATGTGGCGCACAATAATTAAGAAATCTACAATAGAAACAAGTAAAAATGAGTCAGGATGGAGACACAGGCATGACATGCATTGTGCAATTCATTACAAACTGAAAAAGATCTAGTACCTGAAAGTATTCTATAAAATACAGCCGATATCTTTGTTTTTTTTTCTTTTACTTCTACATCCATTTTGACATCAGACCTACAGATTTTTACAAAATCAAAATAATCAGTTGATGGCATTGATAGAAAGTTAGTCATTGAGACGTATTAGAATACTCAGATGATTTGCACGTAAAAAAAAAAGAGCGATTGAAACTGCAAACATGATGTTCTGCATCCATCCAAGCACAGCATGATCTTTCAAAGGAAAAGAATTTAAAAAAAATGTATAAGAACCGTTTAATTCAAGTTACTAATCTCAGAATGTTAACATTTCATCACAGAAGAACTAATTGTCATGAATAAATAAGGACATAAGAGGAAAGAACAATCACAGCTGATAAATAGAGAACACAGCCGATGTTTACTGTGCTCCCGTCAGTGAACGTAACAAGGTGAGGAGTGTCCACTGCCTGAACGAGGTCACATTAGGAGGATGGGAACAGAAACATCACCACGAGACTTCAGTGCATTACTGGCTGCTCTTCAACTCCACTCGCATGTGACGAGAGATTGGAGCACAGGCTGTAAAGCTGACATTCAGAGAACAGTTCCTTCTGCTGATGGCATTGTCAGTCCCCATCACAGTTTAAGTCACATCCTAAATGGTGAAAAACAAATTTAAAAAGAAAAAGAAAAACAACATTTTTTTTTTTACATCAGGAAATCAGACGCCCGTGGGGGCGAGGCGGCTGACGAAGGCGATGCTGCTGAGGCACATCCTCCTGAAGAAGGCGGGACAAGCGGGCTTCATGATGAAGTGCTCCAGAAGAATCCGCAGCTCTGTGAACAACGTGCTGCGGTGGAAAGAGAGAGAGCGACGTCAAGGTTTTAAATGAAGTTACAGTTTGGTTGGTTTTCACGAAAACTTTAAATTAGATTTGTTTCGAAATTGAGTTTAATCACAGGTCATAAACAATTCATTTTGGATGATGTTCTTCCCAATTACACACAATATATGAAAAGTATCCGGTTGATACTACTGTACTATGTCTGAGCTGAGCTCACGTAGGATTTCTTTAAGCTGCATGTTTTTTTTCTTTTATCAACATCTTACCGGCAGTATGGGTTTCTTCTGGATGTGTAGCGGAGAGTGAGGAATCTGTAGTAAATGAAAGGCAGCAGCAAACTCCCCTGACCACTGTTAACGAGACACGAGTGACAAAATTGACATTACACAACTGTGGACTGTGAAAATCAACAATAATCAATAACGTGAATGCTAATCCTAATTTCTAAAAATATTTTTGCAAGAGGCAAAAATACAGACAATCTCACCTCTGTGTAAATCTAGAGACAATTTTAACATGAAAACTACAAGTATAAGAGTGCTGGAGGACCGATTCACATCGTTTACAGAACCCTTACTTCTGTGTATTACTAGATGAAAATCATCACACAGCATGAAGTACTTCTTTGTGACGGCTGCATAAGCAGAACAACTGACAACTGACGACAATGAGAACTTCCTCTACGGTCTCTGATACAGGCGGGTAAATGAACTGAAAAATACCTGAAAAGCATAAAAGCAGTAGCTGGCATCAGGAAGATCTCATTGCAGGCGATGAACTTGAGAATGTTCTGCTGGTTGGTTGTTAGTTTGTCCAGGAGATTTCTGATGATCATTAGGCTGTTTGGACCCATTGACTGCAACAGGACACAGAACACAACGTCAGAGGGTTAAAGCAAAGAGTGATACATTAAAGTAAATGTTAAAGAACAACATTATCAATCATTGACTATTATTAGATTTTTAGGCTGAAATTGTGTCCCTGAGCAAAGGCTGGCTGATTGAGTACATAATTAAAACGCCATTTGGCTGCCGCTAATGTTTCCACTGGGTCTTTAAATAGCTTCATCCAGTCGAGACATTTTGATACTAAACAGCATTACAGGTCACAGCAGGTGACTGCTCCCTCATACTCACATCAAGGACTTTCTTTGTGTAGGTAGTTGCGTGAAGCAAGGAGAAGAGGAAGACTGGGAAAATGCTCACTGGACAAAAGAGTTAAAGACCAACAACAAAGACGGAATCAACCTCAGTAACCGACAAACAAGTGGTGATAATAGGCATAGGATGGTATATGATTAAATGCTTAATAACATGTGATTTAGTACTACTGAAGCACATGGTACCTGCTGCATCTCTCTGCCCTGGTGCAACACAACATGTGCTATCATGAGATACTAATAAGAATCATTGAAAGTGGAGAGCGAACTTTTTTTTTAATCCAAATCAGAATATCTTAATGCATTTAAGTAACCAGGTTTAACATGAAAATCAGGTTACATGAGTAATCTGAAAATATGTTTACAGTTTATATGTTTAGGGCTGCGTATTGCCAGAAATTTGGCCAAACGACACATATCCTGATACAGGGGTGACGATGAGATACATTACGATAAATTGGGAAACTGTTTTTGCTCCAAAAAGCTCAAACAATAGTGTACACATAAACACTCCTTTTAGTCGAGGGAGAGGAGTTGGAAGCACGGTGAGAGTCAAATGGCTGAAAGCCTGCTGCCAAAAACCCACTGTCAATATTATTTCCACATCAATACAGCGCTTTTAAGAATCAGTATCCATGAAATACTACAACATTATAGTGTATCAGTATTTTCCTACACATCAAATAACAAGAGAAAGCAGATACAACACATATACATATACAGCACCTCTGTGTGATTTCACAGGTCTCACCAGTTATCGTAAACAAAACATCACATCTGTTGTTTCCTGTGATTTCCAAGGTGAAAGGATACTTGTGATGGGGTATGAGTTGACCAGGATAAGTGAATACAGCAGATAATGACAGCTGTCCTCTTGCAGAGCCTGGGCAAGGAACTCTCTGCTCAGCTGGAAGCGCGGAAGCCTTTGATGCAAGCGAAGAGCACTGGTGAGGGCGTTCGCTAACAATGCTCTCTGATAGAAGTTTGCTGCTGCATAGGGTCTGAAAAGTACCAAAGACAAATATTGAGATATATATCCTATGGTCGAAAGGAGAAAAAAAATGCTGATACTGTAAGCAGTGCTCAGTGAGTGCAATTACCCCAAAACTGGTAGAATAAACATTACAGAGCAGTAGACAGTGAAGAGTCGTGACAGCCACATTGCAGTTTCTAGCTTGTTGCTCAATAAAAATTGCTGAGGAAGAAAAACAGAAAAGAAAAATACATTCAGGGGATTCAAGCTTATACAAGTATGTGTGAGAAATTGTATGTTGTTGACAGCACACAGGAGCCAGGCTAACTGAGAGTTGGATAATCCATTTTAATTAGTATGCTGTTGTGTTGTATTGTTTGGACAATTGCAAAGACGGGATAAGCATCTGTTTTCTCATGTAAACTGAAGACTGCTTCACTGATGGTTCACTAGTCTGGTTTTCCCAACAGTCAGCGAGTCAAACTAAAACAAACAAACAACCTGATTCAATCTAACTGTTAATTTTACACATCAAAAACCAGGTCATAAGATCAAGCTGTAACTCATTTAACAACCTGCTGAGAAGACGGCACAGTACAGCCGACTCTACATTTCAGTATTTCTTAAATAAACAGAATGCAAAGTGTGACTAACACAAATCATAAACAAAATTACACAAAAAATAACTTTCATACAGCAATCCAGAACTGCAGCCATTAAATGTATAACATAGCTGAAACACTGAGTTTGTAAATAAAACTACAAATTCCTAAATTTCTACAAAGCCTGGTTAACTCAAATATAGCAAATATAGAAAGGCACTAGTCTTTATCCCAACGCGTGGGCACAGCAATTAGAGAGTAATGACAGTGTGGCAGAGGAAGATTAGTCAAAAACAAACAAAGCACAAGCCTAAATCCCCTACAGGTAAACCTCCACCACCTACAGCTTCTATTCAGTGTGTTCCGTGTGTCTTTCTGTTATGCAAATAGCCCCAGTTTGTAACATAATGATCTAGTTTGTAACAGACTTTCTGTATCATAAATGTGTGTCGGTTAACTTTGGACACACTAACATACGTTAATCCGACTTACACATTTAATGAAATGAGCAGAATGTCTTGCAATTGGACTATGAATATGTCAAATCAGCAAACTGCAGTTTAATGGATGAGAAATGGCTACAAGATACTGCTGCATTGCAAACTTACCACTGGCCCCAACTGAGGAGGACTTTGCTGGTTACTGTCAGCCATCTTTGGGAAAGTGTGGGGTCTTTCTGTAGAAAAGAACACACTCATTTAAAACCAATAATTACAACACAACAAGCCAGTATCTGCTAGGTTCCATGCATCTCTTCTTATGAATAAAGAGAAGTTGAAAGTTTTCAAGAGGTGACTTTCATTAAACTGACTTGAATATCTCTGCTTCTCGGTGCCTCTTTGATTCTATGTGATGAGAAGTACTGCCTTTCTTAATTCTTTCCCCCCCTTTCCTACAAGTTTTTAATCTCTTTTATATATAAAACTTCATCTGCCTTTGATCCCGATTCAAATTAAAGTCATAGCACACCATTCCCCCAGTGGGATGAAAAAGGCATCTATCCAAATATCTAATGCATATGCATGATATTGAACTTTTGTCTCTATCATATATGCCAATTTATTGTGAGTGCTTGGGCCAATAATCAATACTGAGATATAATACATATATAATAAAGATATAATCCCATTTTAAGTGAAGAATGAATTAACAAGTAACAACGTGTACAGTCTAAAATACACACTCAAATAATAAAGATAGTGAAGGTAACATAGAATCCTTACAGACGTCTATCATATAATGTATTTTATTTGAATACAATAAGATTATCTTTTTCCTTAAATCTTAACCGTTTGGAGATTTTGACGTACCCGAGTTAGCTAGCTTGCCTAGCTTAAGCTAAAGTGGGTGAGTTGGAGACTAGCGCGAGTATATGGACGTTTTGTTTTAGTTGCCGGTGAACAGAATACGCGCTTTACTAGTTACTGACGCGTGATGTCACTGGTCGGTGACTTGTGTGCGTGTCAGTGTATTTAATCATTTCATGTATTGAATGGATGCTAACGATATCGGTAGCTAACACAAGACTGCTAGGTCTCTAGAAGATTCTGTTACTATCGTTACTAGCATATGAGCTAAGGTTAGCTACCTAGCCGCTTGTTAGCTCGGGGCTTTATCTCACGGTTATCTGAATCGGCTGTTTGAAGAGACGCGCCGTTCACACTCATTTTAATAATGTATATAATATGCGGATAATGAAATGAGTAGCCTACCAGGGTTACACTGTCGACAGGTTCCTTTGCGTGCCGAGCTGAGACAGTGATGTTGCGGGATGTGTATGCTGATGCTGTACGTCACCTGACCTTCCGGTGCGAGAGGAGAAGTAGTATCGCGAGATCTTCAGTCATCGCTCTTTTCCCCCCACCAATTTTCAGGTTTATTTATTTTTTAAAAAGAGAACATATAATGAAACACACACAGGATGAACAGACAGTAATGTACATTTAAATATTACATATGTATATTTTAAATATTCATAGTCCAAATAGCTTTTGGTTGTGTTTAAGGCAAGAAAGGCAAGTTTATTTGTATAGCGCCATTCTTACACAAGGCAATTCATAGTGCTTTACAGAGGCAAGTAAATACATTGGAAATTAAAACAAAATCAATTAAAAAATCAATTATAGAAATAAAAACAATTTTAAACATTAAACAATTTAAAATCAATCAGACAAAGAGTTTTTCATCTGTTCTGTGTTTGCCCTCCCTTATTTGTGAAAATGAAATAAGTCACAGGGCTTACACTCCCACTCAGCTCGATTCTCCAAGACTCGACATGTGCCCTTTTACCTGTTCTTCCCATTTCATCTAATTAGTCCCCCTTTAACTCAGAGAAACACTGAACAGATAAAGCATCAGTTAACTTAAAATTAATAAAACATTGGAATGCAATATCAGAAAGCTGCAGTGAACAATAATGTTTTCAACCCTGATTTTAACAAGCTGACCGTTGATCAGGGAGTTTAAATGCAGCTTCGCCCTGCTTGGTTCTGACCCTGGGGAAGCTGAGTAAACCTGTCCCTGATGAACGGAGGGGTCTGGGTGCTTTATACCCCACGAGCAGCTCTGACATGGATTTAGGCCCAAGACCATTTAGTGACTTGTAGACCAGTAACAAGATTTAAACGCAATCCTTTGACACACAAGGGCCAGTGCAGTGATTTAAGGACAGGTGTGATTTGATATAAAATAAAGATTAATCTTTGTTCATATATATGTTTTTTCTTATGAAGAAAAAAGGCATATCACTTCTGTTAAAATCATAGTAATAGTAATCCTTCAAAGTAATAGTCCACAGAAATTGGCAACGGATCTGTGCTGGCAGCCCCCTCTAGTGGACAAAAACCTCATTGCTTACACTGAGTCAGTTCGACTCATTTAACAGAAATGTGATGTAGTACAATTTCAGTTGGATTTACATACTTTTTAAATCGGATTATAACAATACATTTATTATTTTCTAATAATAATAATACATTTGATTTATAAAATAATTGTAATCACTGCACTTTAATCAGGGTTAATCATGGGTGCAGGCCATAACTGCACCCTGTAGGATTATGGTCCATAATATAAGAAATAAGATTTAAAAAACAACAACAGACATATATGTTAATGTTATTTTAGTATGAGTGGATACTGTTTTTACCCTACAGATTACATAGAGTCTATGGCAAATTCATTAGAACAATATACAGTCACACATACTATTTACACCATAAAATTATCAGCATTCAGTGATCAGTCAGGTGTAGAATAAATCAGGTTAACATATAGTTAGTGAGAGTGCATTTTAAAACATTAATTCAGACCAGATCTCTATAAGATTCAGCAAAGATGAAGCAGCAAAGGTTGGTCTACTCACCCAGGTCTTAACACTA
The DNA here is from genome assembly GCF_958295425.1 of Solea solea. Lineage (NCBI taxonomy): Eukaryota > Metazoa > Chordata > Actinopteri > Pleuronectiformes > Soleidae > Solea > Solea solea. The sequence continues at coordinate 25,602,097 of NC_081147.1, forward strand.
AAAAGACATTTAACGTTGTCAAAATGTCCTCACAAAGATAGGTTTGTATGTTTTTTAGACCTAATAAAGATATAAATACAAGTACACACACATGTTTGCAGAGCTATTGTTCGCAGGACACTGCATTGACTTCCATTCATTTGGACAAGGCCTTATCCCAAACCTTAACCATAAAACCCTAACCCTAACCTAATCACAAATCTAAGCCCTAAACTTAAACAGTTCAGCTCTGATATGAGGTTCTGCCTCAGTAGGACCAGGTTTTGGTCTCCACGAGACTACGACTACTGGTCCTGACAAGGTGTTTAAGGTCCTCAACAGGAAAGAAATACAAGAACACAGCGATACACTAACGTTACTAAGGCCCTTCTGTGATCGAGCACACTCTGTGACGTTACTCTGTTGGAGCCTCGCGTTCAACGAAAGCGCATGCGCCCTGGTCAGCGCCCCCCACAAAAAAAACACTTAACTCCCCTTTAAAAATAATTACACGGTTGTGTATATTTCATAAGGAAGAATATTGCTATATTTCAATTTGTGGATTATTTCTGTTCTTGCTTTGATCCAAGTGTGGTTCTGTTGATGTGAATGTTATTAGATGCGCCACCAGCAGAGGGCGCACTCGGCCAGACGATCACACTGCCGCAGTCTGGCCTATAGCCTGCGTTTGATAATTATTTTACCTTTAAGTGCACCTTATTTGGTCCCAACATGTTTAAAAATGTTACATCTGACTGCGACTGCGGCGCACATGTGCGCAGATTATTGGCACGAGTGTCGCAGGATGATGTGTTTGCCGCAGATGCCATTTGAAAATATAGGCAGTGTAAGCACTGTAGAATCTAATTATTTCTTTGCAAAACCTAATTAGGCATTAAAAAAGGTTAACGCCAGCGCCTGAAACGTTTTTGTTTAATAATCCCATTACTGACGGCTCATCATGTATAAAATGGTGCAGGAGGACACTAAGTTTCCACTTGTTAAAGGGAATCTCTGAGAAATAGTCGCAGGCTTTTTGACACTATCTGCAGTTTGGAAATTAGAGCTCGTAATTAAACCGCGGGGACTGAGCACAGCACAGCACACAGAGTAGGTAAGGCTGCAGCCTCCTGCCTTGCATGCATTTCTATGTTTAATTCATGATTCTCTGTCTTTCTGCTGCAAAAACCTCAGCGTTCTTTCATGTCCTTCTTCCTCTTTTCGTCTTAATCTGTTGCAACCGTTTCTATATCTGCGCGTGTGTAAAGTGAGACTATACAGAGCTTGATGATGTTTTTTTAAAGCGTCAGCTCCTCTCGGACCATTAACGGTCACTAGAGAGCTCAAGGTGAGAATTTAAATGAGACAACGTTTTCTGCTGCTCTTTTAATTTGCTCGAGCTCCCGAGGAACAAACTGTAAAAGCGCCTCGGTGCGTTTTCACACACAGAAACAACAGTTCCTGCAGCTGCAGCGCTGATAAATATGAATATTATAGACGCTTTTACAGGAGAGAGGTGCTTTAAACAGACTGCAGTGTTGCCAAGGAGCGACAGAGACGAGGAATAGAAGACACATTATCGCTCATAATATTGAAATAACTTTTATTTTAGGAGTAATATGAAATGTTTGAGGGGAGAAAACCTTACATATTCCATTTTTGCTGATTTTACTTAAATAATTACTTAGAAATACTTCAATTGTGCTTTATAATTATGAATGTTTCTACAGATTTTGATCATCGTACAAAATGTGCTGCTCTGCCTGTACATGTAAAAAGATAATAATAATAATAACGATAATAATAATAATAATAATAACAATAATAACAATAATAATAATGCATCTCATTGAGGTTTCACTGGTTAAATAAAGGATAGGATATTTCTACAACAGGGGAATTTGAAACATTGTATCTTCTTCTCTGCATTTTATAGCATAACTATTACGTTTTTTTAAACGATTAATCTAAATAAAAAACATCTGAATTTTGCACTTATATTCGGTTTATTCAGTAGTCATGTCGTTTTTTTTTAGTTTATTTATTGTTTTTAGTTAGTACTGTAAATACGTTTATTTAGGGAAATCACACTCACAGTCAATAATAATAATAAAAATAATAATACTTAAATGAATAATAATGATTTTCACAGATTTTTTTGAAGGCATTGATGAAGTAAAAATCTTTGTATTCCGCCTTTAATCTTTTCCCCTCGACGCTTCTGCACCAACAACTCTGAGAAAGCAGAGAAAAGTCTGTTTAAAGGGACAAACCGTGTAATGTGTGTGTGGTGAAGTGAAATGAATGTGTGTGTGTGTGTGTGTGTGTGTTTGCTCCATTGGGCCAAAAACAAACACGGCTGTGGAAGGGAATGAAAATCGCGACAAGCGAGGAAGACGACGGCCATAAAGAGTCGGTTTGTGCTCGCGAGGAAAAGAAGGACACGGTGAATTTCCAGCAAACTGGTTAAAGCGACAATAGCGCGCGATATCAACAGGCTCGTCCGCCTTTTATGTCTTTGTTGCCTGATAGATGAGGCGGTGCAGACTCTGTTCAAGAGGATTTCATGATGAACTGCGACGGGAATGATTTATGGACGTAAAAGGGCCTTTAACACACTTTCACTGTGTGTATATTTTTTTACTACATTATAAACACGAAAGAGGAAGAACGTTGCCAATTAATGAGTAAAAATCAAACTTTTCTGATAATGTGCAAATAAAATAAAATAAATCTGATGATGAAAAGCAGGTAAATAACATGTTTTTGGTTTAATTTTGATATTTTAATCAATCACAGAAAAGAAACCTAATATCTAAAAAATATGTTTTCTTACAGAATTAAGAAGCGCGCTGTCGTTTAAATTATATTATTTTGGCATTTTTACCTTTAATAATGTAGATTAAAAACACATCCAAGAGAGAACTTATCTGAGACTTTTAACACACTATTAAATGTAGGTTATGCACTGCAGTGTAATTATTGTACAGATATTATTGTCATGAATACATTTAGTTTTATGTGACAACTCAATATAAAATCTCCAAACTCTTTGCAGAGACACTTTTGTTCCTCTTGTGTTTTTTTTTATATTTGCCGAGCAGCAAAATTTTATCTGACTGAATATTCATAGGCGATTGTTGAGTGATATTTTCGGTCGGTCATTTCTTGTAGATGTGGCTGAAATGTTGCCCTTTTTTTAACCAACACCCAGTGACCAGATTTCAGTCCCGACCTCTTCACTCTCTCCTCATGAGTGCAGGTCATCCATTTCATAGCAAAGACTCTATATCAGCTACATCACCACAGTCTTCACTGAGTGCCTCAGAAATCATTGATACACATGTATATCAGCAAAAAACAAAAGCCCACCACAGAAACACAGCATTTAGATATTTGTTTTTTTTACTGCATAAACAGAATATAATCACTGCGGTGCTCTGTCTGAGTCTGTGTTTAATACTTGGACAAAATGGGGATGTGATGTCCTCATCAAGGCCTGAGCCAAACACGATTGACGTCCCTGAAGCAAAAAGAAAAAAGGAATCAACCAGAAAAATGACGTTTCCCCCTTTTCAGGAGCAAAGCTATGTTTGTTTGTGGCTTGAATGGAGGAGGCCTGTAATGGAACTGATGGCATCAGGATTGTCACCACAAATGGTCTGGGCGTTTTGCGAGGCTGTTTGACAGAGCCCATTATGTCATTGGTCACGTCCCTCCACTCCTTGCTCGCTTTGGGTTTGAATGGGGAGTGAATTAATCAAATGGTTTGAGAGAGATCAGCCAACTTAATGCACTTTGCGTCAAGGTCTGCATGCGCTGATCTGAGACCCGCGGCCTCGCGCTGTATACCTGCACTGCTTCCATCCCAAACACAGACCTGCAGTATCTGTGTCGTTAAAAGTCTGGGGACATTTGAAGTGACACTAAAAACCTTTGATTCTATTGATCCATGAACATGTATCAATTATCGCCTTAATATTCACAGTCACGTGGTTTAAAGTGAATAAATGTGTATGTTGTGTGATTTTATTGGTATTTTAACGTAATTATAAATAATAGAGAAAAGCATACAACTACGAATGTACATCTATTCATATAGGGACAAATCTGACCGGTAACCGTGGAGAAGAAGAAAAGAAAAGAACATTTTTAAGTCAAAACTTCTGCACATATTAAGATATATTTAACTAACAAGGACTAAGAAATCAAGCACAACCTCAAGGCTTAAACTGGTGAGTTTGTAAACAACACGAGCTCATTATTTCAGATTCATATCTGTTTTCTTTTTACATCTCATATTTTGCAAGCGATAAAGTGACAGCTGTGATGAGATGTCATTCATATTTTCAGATAATCAGACACCAACTGGCCAAAAAAACTCAAAATAATAATAAAGTATAAAGTAAAAAAGAAAATGTGCCGCCTGCCACCACCAGGAGGAAAACAATGGCCCCAAAAAGCACGCGCTGTAACATTATTGCTTTTATCAAATACAATAAAAGCGCGAATTAATCAAAGCACTCTGCGATAAGCTAAGTATGCATGAGCATTGTTTGGCTATAATGGATGGCTTTAAAATTTGACGTTATTATTTCCCGTCATTTCTGGAAACAAATTGAACATTTATTGCATATATATTAAAAATTATACAGTCGTCGAGAGAGGCTGATGTCTCTGTTATTGAGGCGCACCGAGAGGTGAGGTCTCACCGGATCAATTTCCCTGTCTTGTTACTCCCGCAAGAGGATGTTTGGAAAATGCCTGCACCGCTAAATTGATTCAGAAACGAATTCATAACTTGGGGGGTTTAAGCAATTTTCTCATATTTTCCTTTGTTTCGTGTTTTGATTGCTTTAGTATACACACAAAGTTTTTATGCCGCTCTGCTTCTCACTGCACTGGCGCTGAGTCCACGTCTTCATTCTTTGTTAAAAAGAAAAAAAAAAATGTATTTAATAAACTGGGTTTTGGGTGGCTTCACAAACATAGCCATTAAGCAGTCACAATGCTTTTATTGTGCACTTGATCTCAAAATAGAGGCTGCTGTGACTGCCGGATCCAGACGAACCTATGGAAAAGGCCTTGTCTTTGTCTGCCTGCGCGGAGATAAATGGCCCGTGTCAACCGGATGATTAGTTTGCACTATTAAATTGTCAAAAAGGAAGATTTTTGCCTAATAGTGCCTTTTCGTGAAGAATTATGGAATTCAGAGTTGTCTGCGACTGCTGGGGAACTTGCAGGGCTTCGCAGGGGCGAGGGCGAAGGTCAGGCAGAGTTCTCAGCTGCGGCCACTGCGGCACCAGCAGAGAGACTCAGCCAGGGAGGATGTGGGGACAAGTGCGAGCCTATTTCCTACAAAATGGGAATGTTTATCTCTACACTCTACAAGAAGAGAGACACTGATGCAGTGGCACTGTGATTCAACAAGCTGAAGTGAGTTTACCCTGAATTCAGTGCATCTCTTCATGCGTAAAAGTCGTGCGTAAATGCGCAACACAGCTGCCAAATGATGGCCTGTACTTATACGAGACAAATAAAATAAAATCTGACTTAAATCTAAAGAATTAACTTCATGCATTGGCGCATGCTCCTGCGGATCTGTTCCAGCTCATCAGTTGTCTCCGTGTGCATGTCATGGCTGCCCCCCCTCCCCTTTCCATTCTGCCAAAACCTCTATTCTAGTGCCAACGTTTTGTGTTAATGTTAACAACTTTGCCTGATCCATTTAATCACCAACAACAAAATCAGTGTTGACTCTAACACTCGCCTCCATTGTGCCCATTATGCGCCTGCCCTCACTTGAAGATTTATGTATTTTTGATATTAAATTCCTTCTGTCATCAAGACTGCTCTCTTGTTGACTTTTCTTGACCCGTCGACCTCGTTCCCCAAACTTTCCCATATTTAACGCGGGAGCCGCGCCCCCTCCAACTTCTCCTGCTCGCCCGCAGCTGAAAGCTCTGCAGCTCCTTTTGTTGGCATGTGCTGTTTGCACTGTTCTTGAACTTCAGCGCGCTGCCATGTCCTCATCCTGTACTTTGAACCCTGCAACTTTACCCCGAAAATAACGAGCTATTGTTCACAAACGCATGAAGTCACTTCACTGAACCACTGCAGACGCTTTAATTAGTCGGAAAGCAGCAGAGGGGATGTCGTGTTGGAGCAGACACAGTATCATAATCTGGACATTATAAGGAACACGGAGGTGTTCCTCCAGGCTCAGGCTTGGGCTCCCTTTGATTTCTGCGCTTCTGTCAAATTCTGCAAACCGCATTTATCCTCTGTGGACGCACAATGACGGATGTCCATATACCTTTGCCATATATGACGTCCATGTCGCCTATACAAGCCTCCCTCTGGCTGCCCAGCTTGCTAATTAGTTAAACAAACGCTCATACTAATGATCCCACTGGCCTGGTGAGCGCTGGGGTTTTTGTTCGCTGACTTTGCTCCATCTTCTCCTGCTGGAAACTTGGCCCCGCTGACCCGAGCTATCAGGGCGCTGTGGAGACGCTGGACCGCCCTGTCCGGAGTCCATCCCCCCAGAGGCCAAAGGGCAGCGTCCAAGTCCCGGGAATGCCACCACCAGCTGCTTGCGGTGACACCATTTACAAAAGGGGCTTGGTGAGCCATCCTTCTATGGGCTGTCAGTGTTGTGACAGAGCTGGACTGACATTTATTTACTCTCTCATACGACCCAACATGGTGGTTTGGTCTATAAGCACCCGACCTACAAAGTTCAGTTTGTTTCCACGTTATTGTAAATCAACTGTAAATCAAAATCTGACGCCATTCAGTCATTAGGCAATCCTTAGAAAAGGCCTTAGCACAAGATAAGATAAGATAAGATAAGAACAACAGGACATACGAATACACCTAATGTAAATAGTGCAACACTAGGATATGCACAATATAGGCTAAGATATGATCAATAAGAACTTTTGGGTTGCCAGGTTCTATTAAATTTCCCTTTTTTTTACATTTGCAGCTACAATCAAGAAAACCATTAACATATATTGGATCATTAATGTATAGGCCTATTATTACCCACCCTCCAAAAAAACCCAGTATTTATTTGGTTATCATTGATGACTTATAACGGATCTATACAGCATTAAGAAAGGATTTATTATCATGATTGAAGGACAGTGTCAATCTTTTAAGAATTGACTGAGAATATATCTTCTACAGACCATAATACTAATGTAAGTCATTCATCAGAGATTTTAATCATGATGTCAATGTAAGAGGTCAATGATTGAACTGAATCTGAACTGATAAAAACAATATATGGAGTCACAACTTCAAACACTTGCAATAGCAGAAGCCAATCGATTTAATAATGTCCACAATAATAATAATAATAATAATAATAACAACAATAACAACACTAATAATAATAATAATAATAATAATAATAATACCTTTTCAAAACAGTCCACCATTGGTCTCAGTGTGTGCCATACCTGTGCCAAATTACGCACCCACTGGGAAGACTGGCATTCTTCACAGCTTCACCCAACATGATTCCTCCAACATGAACCTGGTATTAAGAGAAACGACAGTTGTATTTAACAACGCTAAACATTCAGTAACAATAGAATTATAATTATGTAACACGAGCTTAATTATTTTGAAATGATCACTTTTGATTGACAAACATTTTCACAGTCCACATTCCACTGTAGCATGTAGCAAATTGTATTACATGACATTAACACGATATTACTGTAATATTATCTTATTATTACCACACGATTACGGGATATTACCCACCTGGAAATTGCATTAGAAATAACACGATGCTATAACAATATTACTAATATATCACTAACACGTCAGTGCCATGTTATAATAACAGACACGAAGCTTATAAGAAAGTGAGAAATCTATAATTAATGTCAGTGTGTTTTGAGAGTAATACAATCTGAACGTCATTCTTCCATAAATATAAACTCTTTGAATATCAGTAATAATTATTATTAAGGTGTTATTTATTTGAAACTATCCTGGGTTTGTCTTCTGCTCTCAAAGGTTTTGCTTCCCCCACAGCGCGCGCGGCGTGGTTAACACTGGCCCATTACACGTTGTCATTTGTGGCTCTTGGTGTTATTTGGACAATGTTTGGCCATTTAGCCCGGGCCCTGTGTCTGCGCGCTCCGAGGAGGTCTCGACAGAAATTGATACTAATTGCGGGGACTGTACACTGCTGGCTGGTGCAGCGCCTGCAGGCAGTTGGAGGACCTGCTTGTCACCGCCTAATTGACAAGGGCTTGTCTGTCCTGGGAGCAGCTGGTCCTAAGCACTGGCGCACAATCGCAATCTTGACACGGCCTCCACTCGCCTGAAGGAGTTTTGAGGGGGAAACGCCGTTAAAGGGAGATTTATTGAATCTCCCTTTGGGTGACGCTGTATTAAGTACGCAATATAGGCTTATTTCCACGGGTGCAAGAGGGAGCCACACTCCCGGTATTAATAACAGAGGGTGCCAATTAGGCCAGACAGGTGACATTTCTAGTGACATTATGAATCACTGCAAACAAGACAAGCGTGGGTAAATAAACGCTGGAGCTGCTCTGAAATCAGGTTTTAAGGAATACTTTTTTGCTTTTATTTGCAGCTACATGACACACAATGAGCCATGCAGGCTATATGCGCAAATCTGATTCTATGCAGGGGGATGATGTGTTGCACCAGCCATTCAGCTGCAGAGGCGAGAACACAAATAACATCAAGCCTCACAGTAAAATAATCAATTCATTATTCTGGCCTGCTTCTCGTATAGCCCAAGCCTTTAAAGCTGAATGCACCAAGAGGGAGAAAAAGCCAAGCAAGTATTGTTTCCGTCTGCAAGAGGAAAAGGTTTTCCTCCACTTTCCCACTGCCTGTAAAGAAACGCTGCTTCTCTGGCTCCTTTGAACTGAAAATCGTGATTTTTCCCCTGGTGTTCTCCGGACGAGCTCCTTTCTTTCTGGGGAACAATGACAACACTGGAGCACCCCGCCGGTGCGCCACAGTTGGGGATCCCCCGGATTGTTGTGGACATCTTTGGATTTCATCAATCAAAATGACTGCAGTTTTCCATAAAAATGCTGAATTTGGTCCTGGAACCGAGCGGACAAGGTAGAAAATACGAGGCTGTCTCTCTCGATGATAAATGGCCATCCTTTGATTGAACAACGAGAGGAAAATACGTGCCACAGTATAGTGAGAAAACAGGCAAAGATTGTTGTGAGAGGACTCGCGCTCTTACGTCAGGTCAGGGCAGAAATGAATCCACCACAAACACAAGGCTGGGAAATCAACAGCATTTCCCCCAAAACATAAGAAATGTGTGAGACTGTGGAGCAGGACGCAGCATGGGTGGAGGCGCAATTACGCACGGACATGCCACTACCTGAATTCTTTAAGTTTCCACTTTTATTCTATAAACAAATATCAACAGTTACTGCAAGAGGATGGGACTGTGGTGTCAGACATCACCACAGTAAAACCAGCCCCTCTTAACCAGATTATTCTGACGGAAACAAACCAGATTAGGACACATATGTAGCTATTTACCGGAGTGTTTGGTGCGGGACCGCATGAAGCTCTGCACATCAAATAACTCTGCTGTTAACAACACGCGGAGAAACCACAGCAGTGACTAAAATCCAATTAACTGGCATCTCTCTCACGTGCAGGGGGGCCTCGTTTGAACAGAGCCAGAATGAAGTTTGAGCAAATTTCTATGCAAACGTTTCATTTATTAGAAAAAAAGCAATAATGATTTAAAGAGCGCGCGTACAGACACCTCTCAAGGTGTCCGCTCTCTAAACGGCCTTAATGCTGCTGTGGCTAATTATCCAATATTGACGTTTTGTCCCGCCTCAGGTCAGCGGGTCAACAGTTGGAGATTAATGGCACTGGAAGAAGCTTTTAGAAAACAAGGAAAAACAGCACAACAATAACAATACATTTGTTGTGTTTCTTCTCTTGAAGCCTTTTGTTATTATAATAATAATAATAATATATGTGTTTACATGTGGGTAAGTGGCGTACACAGGCATTTCAGGGACAGGGGCTCAAGTTGAAAGAGGGCACCCCCTTCAAAAATGATGAACTGCTTTGAATTACATATTCATTGATGTCAATAACCACCAACTCGTAATAGGCCGACTGAACGTGTTCCTACAAAATTATTGTACAGGAAAACAATTTCTTGTGGCATAATGACACATGTATGATCATTTAGAAAAGGACATTGAAAGAAGAAATTCATGTGTTTCAAAGGGCAATGTGCACATTTTTGGAAATGAGTGTTTTACCATGAAGCATTTACCATTTTTAATGTTTTTCCACTGTTGGATCCTCTTCTCAGAGCCATGGCAGAGTTTGAGCGGCTTGTCGTGCTTGAAGAATTGTTTAATTTCAGGGTCCTGGCGTTTCCTGAGGTGAGGTCTGCATTGGCTGCTAATAGAGATCTAATTGATGGGCAGAGTCCCGTTTCCGTGCTCTCTCTCCCTTTATTGCGCCCCGGCGTCTGCTGTAAAATAGGTCTGTAATCAAATTCCGCCTATTTCTCCTGGAGCAGGATGAGAGCTCAGGGCTGCAGAGGGGGAGAGAGAGAGAGAGGGAGAGAGGGAGAGAGAGAGGGAGAGAGAGATGGGGCAAAAGAAGAGAAGAGAGGAGAAACAGGAAAATCGTTATTAAAAAAGTTAAGCCTTGAGAAGAAATTCAACATGCTGTTGAAAAGCTGATGAAAAGGAGAGGAATTAGCTTCTTCTTCTTTTTTCTTTATCTTCTTTTAAATACTCCTCTCTGTAGTTTGCCACATGTTTCTCACAGACATGCACAGGCCGGCCATGCCCATCCATCACTGTACAGTGACCTTATCAGCTTCTATCCCGTAATACTCTCTTATTCCTTCAGGGATTTACTGTATTTTCTTTATTATTTCTACACCGAACCCCCTTTTTTTTCTGAAAACCCAAACTTATAAGATTAATATAGATCTGTCATAAAAGGCTCTGTTATTGCTGCCCAAATGCCTTCTGTAATTATTATTTTAACTTGGTTACGTGTGCTTTCAGGACTCAGACTCTCAGTTCATGATCTAATCAAATACCACACATGCAAGGCCAATCTGCCAGTGTTGTCATGCGCCCAGAAAGTACACGAGATGCCAATCACATCAGACTTGAGACTGGCAGCAACAGAAACAAACTGATCCTCTGTGTTTTCTCTTCTCTTCTCTGTTCCTCTCTCCTTTAGAGTTGCCTGGAAGGCTGTGATTGGCCGCCTGTCTGGGCTGTGATCGCAGCCCGGGAGCCAAGGATGATTGATGATGGCGAGGGCAAGGCCGAGCACCGGCAGCATAAAGCCCCATAGACGCCTCAATAAAGAGCCTGGCTAGTGGAGAGCCAGGGCCCCGCTCAATAGGGCCCCTCCGCCTCTGAGGACCCAGGGCTAGAAGAGTGCATGGAGAGACAGAGAGCGAGGGAGAGGAAGAGAGGGAGAAGGAGAGGTGCTCTGTTGTTGGATAATCTGTTTAGCTATCGAGCCAGCAGCCGTCTGAGGCTGGATAAGTGCAGCGACGGATGTGTGTGTGGGGTGAAAATAGCAGGGGTTGGCTGGTGGAGTGCTGGGGGGATGCAGAGATGCAGGAGATGGAAAGAAAGAGAGACAGAGAGAGAGAGATGGATCATTCAGTCTCAGGGTGCATAATGGAGAAGTGGATGAAACAAAGTGGAAATGAGATCTGCAGGCTAGAAATTATCACAAGCCAAATAAAAAAAGGTGATTAGGGCCTGAAGTGAGGGATAAGACCTCAGTGGTGCAGCTGTGGTGGCCATCACTCAGCCCACAGACGCATAACTGTGGTGACCTTTGCTTCGGCACATCAATGAAACCCTGCTAGGTCGGATTCCTTCAGTGCTGCGTCCACTGAAGTGGCCCCAGACCGCATGCAGCCCTGTTGTAACCCCGAGTGCACAGCAGCTCTGAAAAGCACAATTAGGCAGCAATCTGCTCCAACCACGCCAGCTTTCAGTGACTCCAGCATGGCTACACGGTGTCCTGCAGACCCTCCTGGCTGGAGGTGGCAGGACGGAGGCATGAGAGAGCAGTGGAGACAGTCTGCAGCGTACGGAGACGAAGACGATGAGGAACCAAACTCAAATGTTGTTGTTTATTAAAAATAAAATCTGATTTAAAAAGTGTGGTTGCTTGGAGACATTTGACAAACGATAGCATGAATATGCTCATGTCAGAGAATAATCACTTTAAACAAAGACATTTTCATGATATAAAATACTTCAGTCAAGGGCCTTGCTTTTTGGAGGTCACCATCTTGTTTCTGCAGCAGAGACAATGACTAAGCGTCCTATGTAACACTAATACTTGCTATATCTTATATGACTATGATGTAAAATCTTACAAAACAAAAATCAATGATATTTGAATATATCCGTATTTATGGATGCTATGTAAAGGCCACCGTAGTTCTCTTTTCCTTCTCACTGGACCTTCAGAAGATGAATAAAAATGCATTTTCCTATGACTTGGCACATCTATTAGCACTTTATATTTTATTGTTGTGTGATGCTGTTTTTTAAATCGTTAACGTGCTTTAAATGGAAATAAATCTTTCCCAGAAAACATTTGCTCCATGTTCTTTCCTTTGTCGCTGCACTGATTAAGGAGAGGTTTGAGTCCAGTGTCCATATAGATGCATAGTTTTAGAGGATATGATAAATTAAAATAGTAATTATGGACTATAAGTATGCATGATACCGTGTCTGAGCTGGTGCTACATTCAAACCCTTGTGGGACATCAGAGCAAAAGACAGAGCAATGCAAGAGAGGAGTGCACATTCAAGCAGAATTCATTCATTCACATTATTGACTGCTGGTGCATTGGGGGGCGTTTCAAGAGACTTTGGGGGCCCAAGGCAAAAGAGACCCCAGGGCATTAGTGGAACTGCAGTCGTCTAAATGTTGAGGGGGTTCTTATTAGCAAAAAAAAAAAACATCACCTGTTCTTGAGGGCCCCTTCTCCGCTCATGGCCCCAGGCGACTGCCAGCCAGTTAGGCTGACCCTGTTGCTACGGCCCTGCTGGTGCACATAAATGACAGGGATAATAAGGACGTGGCATTGCACTGATGTAGACGTAGCTTCAGTGTTCAGACTGTTTCACACGCGAGTGATTTAAGGTCTCACCGCACTTTAATTGAGATCACGTTTGACTTGAAACCGTATTTTGTGTTTGTAGACGAACATGGAAACACGTGAAGGTTTAAACATGTATGTTTCTTAATGATAGTGATGCTGCAATCTGAAAACTTCCAAGAATAAATGTAAAAGTGTAATAAGGAAAGCAGCAGAAAAGCTCACAGCATTTGACAAGAGACAAACACAAGATGATTATAAGACAACAAAGCACAGGTTTACAGATGCGAGTGATGAGTGAAGACCCGGATTGTTCAGGGTCAGTCGTGTTCATTATCCCGTTCACATTCGGCTCATGATTAAGTTTTCACGACTCAAATCAGTGACTTACAACATTTACTAATGAACCCAAAAACTAACATCATCAACACATGGAGTTATTGTGTTACGTCTAATTAGAGCTGCGGTAAAATCTGCGTGTGCAGTGCAACAGCAACAGGTTAATGAGAGCGAAACCATCCAACGTGTCCTCATTGATTTGTGATTAGTGTGTGTGTGTGTGTGGGGGGGGGGGGGGGGGGGGGGGGTATCCATAACTTGATTCTGCCTCAGATTTTAATTGCCTAATTGGAGTGATTATTTAGCAATGGGAAACCATTGCACCTGCTCCTGTACTGGAACTCTGCTGTGATCAACAGCGTCGATGTTTACGACATTACATCCTTTCAAGATTTGTCGAAATAAAAGGAAAAGAAGAATCCTAATGCAACAGTGTTAGTTTTTCCCAATCTGTGGGTTTGGCTCATGCAAAGAGAAAGTTAATGAACATTATTTGTAATTATCTTCTAAGGAAATCATAGAATATTAATAATATTGTTTGGTAAGTTTCCCCTTGCTGTGTTTAGTGAAACTCTATTAAACAGCTCTACAAGTTCATTTTGAATGAATTATCAACAAAGTCGAGATGGTTTGGGTCGCGTGCAGAGGAGAGGAGGGACAGTGAGTGAGTTTAACCCCTTGAGATGGACAGTCATCTGGTTTTCAAGGGGTCCAACAGAACATAGAATACAAGACAAAAATACAGTTACAATAACAGATATAATATAATATACATAGAGGCTCTCATTAACCCACCTGCCCACACACCAACCCCAAAACCCCTCCATCCCCATTTGTTATATATAACAAATGTTAATTGACTTAACATATCCAATAATATCAACAGTTATGTGTCACATCACAGTATTGATGCATAATCCAACATAATAATATCATAGCATGGATATAAAGAGTGTGACATTGGACACAGAGGACACAGAAGAGGACATGAGGACACAGAAGAGGACATGAGGACACAGAAGAGGACATGAGGACACAGAAGAGGACATGAGGCCATAAGGATGTTGAAATCATGGGGAAAAACATAACAAGCATCCATACTACATTACCCACAATGCACCTCACGCAGGCTCCAGCAGTTCAGGCAGAGATTCCGGTGACGTTGTTGTGTAGCCTGGAGTCTTTGTCAGAGATGTGGAGGGGTTAAAGGTTAAAGGTTAAAGGTTAAACAGGCCACGTAAACTCACTTCTTTCTAACTCCACAGCAACAGATTGTTTTGAATGAAAATTCATATTCTTCGGCTGCAAGTGACATTTTTAAATTTTACTTTTCAAAAGCGTCCATTTCTATTTCAATGATGCACCGAGGTAAAACGAGGCCAGATGATAACAACGATCGTCCAAATAAGATCCTCTTCTGCGGGACATGTTTGTGTTGTCTGAGCTCAGGTGGAGGCCATTAGCCCGGCACACAATAATCTCATATTGTTGTTGTGTGCATTGTTGGTGGGCAGAGGTTAACAAAAGGCCAAGACCAATCCAAGCCACCGGTGTTGGCCGCATGGGGAAACGTTGGCAAGCGAGCCAGAGAATAATCATAGGCTAATCTGATTTTGGGCTCTGATAATGGAGGCCGAGCTAAACAAGAAAAATTCCAGGCAAATTTGTGCAAATGAAAAAGGATTCCTCCTGACATAATGGTACGGTGCAAGGCAGCCTCTAATGAGCAATAATCTGTCTAAGAGCTTCTCCCTCTCTCTCTCTCTCCCCCTCTCTCTCTCTCTCTCACCCTCCATCTTCTATCTCATCCTGTCTCAGCTCCCCCCCCCCCACCAGCTCTCATCAGCTTCCTCTCTGTTCCTGACGATGTCACAGCTCAATGACGAAGAGGGAAGAGATGGAAAAGACGAGGAAGGAGGAAACGTGTGTGTGTGCAGGTGTGGATTGGTGGAGATTTCAAATAATAACAGCTGATCCATCACCTGCTTTTATAATCTACACAACAACAACAACAACAACAACTAGACAATTGTGAAACAGGTAAATACAACCTGGGACAACCAATGTTAGCAATACCAGTGAATAACAACGCTCTATTTGCTGTATTTGGCAATATAAACTGAACAGAACTATGTTTACAACTCAGTTAATCTGAAACAACTAAAACAGAATAAAGAGTAAAAGTAGCAGAATGTTTTAGTAGCAGCCGTCTGGGAATCCTGTGGTTTGTGTAGAAATCAATCCTGAATCAGAACAGAACATTCATTTACCAAATAATCTTTGGCTTTTGACTGATTTGAGCTGTTTTTGTTGCTCTTAACCTGCGTTATAAAGAGGAATTTTACTGTTTATTGTTCTGTTGGATTGGTGAAGAAGCAAGAGTAGTGTGTTTACTTTGGTAATTGTTTGGTAAACAATTAAGAAATGATCAGCTGTAAATTATTGCTCTTGTCACGATTTATATTTTGCTGTCCTGTAAAAAAGAGCTCTGCATATAGAAAGTTCACAGACTGCAGCAGCAGCAGCAGCAGCAGTGAGACAATTTAACTCCATAGAAAAATAACACCCCTCTCTCCTCTCCCTTCCCTTCCCTCCCCCCTCTCTCTCTCTCTCCCCCCTCAGCAGCAGCAGCAGCAGCAGCTCAGCTCTGTGTTCCTGACAACGTCCATAAATTATTGGAGATTTTCATATTTCAAATTTCATCTGCATTCATGCGCAGCAGCCAGGGCCCAGCAGAGACGAGCGTCGGGGTGTCGGGTTATGGAGGAGCAGCAGCCCCCTCGGTAGCAGCGCTGCCACCGGCTGCCTGGCTCGGTGGCCCCAGAGACCCTCGGCTAATTGAATTGCATCCGCTGATTAGATTATCCTTGCGGCAGCTTGCTGCCAATCTGAAGTATGGGTGCCTTCTATCCTACTTAACCCTTCTGCCCCCCACCCGCTGCTGCAGGCAGGCTAGGCACACACACACACACACACACACACACCCACACACATACAAAGCAGAGTGCCCAATATATTCAGGGGCCATCAGAGTTGGCCAGTTTTGTTATTTTTCTTTTGCATTGTCTCGCCTCGTAAAAGTGGCCATCTTTCAGCGCCTGGCCTTCACCACCGCTCGCTCTTTGCCAAACAGCCGACTCTGGCAAACTGAGAGTGTCATTACTGCAACTTTGTTTTTCTGTTTGTTTTTGCTTCTCTGCACTCGTTCTGCTGATGCCACAGTGTTTAAAGATGAGATCATCTGTCGTTGTTGTTGTTGTTTTTATCAATAAATGAACATATCATGCACATATTCTGCCTCTCTACACAACATACGATACATATTCTACTTTGAAGCATCTTTATGGTCTTTGTTGACATTGTTGTTAGACTATTGTTGGAAACGCTGACTCGACATTACCATCTCATAACCTGTATGATAGATGTTTTATTTCTGTGGTGATACTTTAATTTATTTGTGTTGTATCTGTAATACATTTTTAATTTGTAATGTAAAAAACTAAACACTGTGTGATGTAATGTGCACACCTTAAAGGGCGGTTTCACCCATTTTTTTTCCCCACTTGGTCAAATGAAGAATAAAGTTAAAAGTTAAAGTTTGTGTATAATATATAAATTTGACCAGGTTTTATTTATTTATTTTGATTTTTTTCAGGTCTTTTACTCATAAAACTTGACAGAAACACAGCAAAGAGCAGTGTAGGGCTTTATGTTTACTCTGTTGTTGTGGGAACACATTTATCTCTGGAAATTAATTTAAAGACATTAAAGACACAAAGATAACTGCAACATAAAAATGCTCATTTTTTAGATTAAATACTACTTTTTTAATGGACTTCATATATTCTCTTGATTACAGGACTCAGGGAAGAAAGTTGTTGTTATGACATTGTTTTATTACACTGTGGTATTTACATTTATTTAAACATGTTATATATATATACTGTGTGTGTATTTATATACATATATATATATATATATATATACATATACATATATATATATATATATATATAAATATAATATGTTACATTACCCACAACATCATGTAGGAGACAAACGCCTGGACGCTGTAAATCAGAACAAAAGGTTAAGATTAGTTAAATTTGAATGAATTTGACTTGTTACATTGTGACAAACTGAAGTAAAGTGTCTCAACCTTTTTCTTTCTTCAGTGCATGAACGAAACAAAGGTTTGTTGATATCAGATTAAGATTAAGATTATTGGTCAGATACGCAATCATACACAGTACAATGTGCAGTTTCTTGTTGAATATGAAGAAAAAAAATTATAAACACAATAATTACACATTTAAAATGCCTCGTTATTGAGTGTCCAGTGTATAAAAATTAAAGTGTAAAGTATCTAAAAATGTACAATATTAACATTCAACAATCAGTCACGTGTGTGTGTGTGTGTGTGATCTGCATTTCGCATCATTTAAGTCACAGACACATTTACTTGTTACATTTTTCAGAGACAAAACTCTATTAATCTATTCATTGTGGTTCCGTGTCTCACTGAAACTGAAACTGTCTGCGTGACGGGATTAATTCCACTTCACTCTGTGCCATAAATTACACAGAATGTGGTATTTTATGACAAACAAGGCCACCAGAGATCATAATGGACTGGAGCCTCATGACCCTGCAGTGACTGCATCCATCCACCGCCTCCCCCCCCCCCCTCCTCACCCTCCTCACCCTCCCACTCTCTGGGACTCATGTCATCTCATGCATTGCCACATTTCAGCTTTGGTCCAATGCATAACCCAGATGAATATAAGTGTTCACCGAGGAAAAGTCATGTTCTGATGTAATTATCATCTATTGCTTCCTGTAATCACATCAGATCTCTTTTGAACAATAATCTCATGGTGAAAGTCTGGAGGAGCGGCGGAGACCTCCTCCCTGTTTATTGTTCTCCACTCTGGTAAAAAAAAACGCAATTGAATTGAGGACTCAGCTATTAGATTTTTTGCTCTGTAGAATAAACTGAAATCGTATTCTTGCTGGAAATTATCAATACGTCTTGGAGAGTAAAAGTAAGAAGACAGAGCAAAAGTAGAGCAGAGAGAGGGAGGATGAAATAGATGAAAGATGAGGAAGAGTCAATGGGAAGACTTTCACCAACTGGAGAAGGGATTTATTGACATACTGAGGTCAGATGTATATAAACTACAGTTTGCAAATCGCATCAAAACTGTAAAATACTGCGCCCTCACAGAGGAAGCTTTATTGTGCGCCTGCTAAAGCCAGTAAATAAAAAGGGGGAGGCATTGAAATGAGGAGCAGTCGTGTTTGCTCGCTGCATGAAAATCCATTCCCACTGTTGCAAATAATGAAAAAAAAGAGAAAGAAAGCATTTGTTTTTGTAAGAGAGAGAAAATAAGGTTCATTTTTCTCTCGTTTGAAAAGTTTGAAAACAACAAACAACGCGAGGCTCATTCATCAGAGAAATGACCGTGTCAACTTTTAAATGAGAACACAAAACAATATCGCAGTCAGCGGAATTTCAAAGGAAAACATCTGCTGTGCGACGCAAAAACAATAAGTATATACTGTACAAGCTTCACTTACTGTACACACAGAACATGTTTCTCCTGCTCTCTGAGACACAAAGAAATCAGACTTACAGATTTCTGCATCTGTTCTCTGAAATATTGATGACGGGCCGAGGTTCAGGCAAAGCAATCGCTTTAATCCCATCAGTGAACTCAGACAGTAAACATGGTCAGCCGGAGAAATCCATCCCCAAATGTGATTTTGTGGCTCGTGTGTTTGCTAATATGATCTTAAAGAAACAATATATATATATGTTAGATTAGATTATATGTATAAAAAAGCATCTACAATTACCTGATGAAGCTCAAAGGTCAAGCAACTGTTCCTCATAACTGCAGACTAACAACTGTTAACGGCTAATCCACATAATCCAGCCCTCGTGGAAAAAGAAAGGTCAACTCACTCTTTATTTATCGATTCTCGACAAATACATTGTGAGAATAAATATGTTCTCAATTAATGAAAGAACATAATTATGTTTACATTATTCTGACAATGATATGAAATTGACCTTATATTTGCTTCTTCCTTATTGTTTTTGTCGTTTATACTTCTGCCGCACAGTAACATTAAAATCCACACAAATACATTAAAGAACACATGAGACACAAATAACAGTTATGGAATATCAGCAAATCATCACTTTCTATTAAATTATTAAATTATGTTTCAGAATATGAGAATTTAGTTGTTAAAATACTGAGACTGATATATTACATCTGGTGGGAATTTAACAACATACTCTCATCTGATTTCTTCAAATTTGAAGCAAAAAGCTACAACATGAAACACACTGTAATCTGTAAGATTAGCAGCAGTTTGGTTTGAGTAGATTACATGAACATCGTCAAGACAAAAATATAATAAAAATTTGGTAAAAAAGGATTAACACAATCCTGTGACTGAGACTAGCTGATGATGCCATAACCACGCAGCTCCATTAGCACCGAAGAAGCTTCTGAACTAAAGACTACAACTCCCATGAGCCTCAGCGTGTGAAGCCAAGAACAGAATTCAACCAAAACTCACCCAAAAAACAAATATTCATCCATTTAATTTAATTTGCAGCTTGTATTTTTAAATACTTGATTGGACGTTTCACACCATGGTGCATTCTGGGAGATATGTATGTTTGAATGACTTTAAATTAAAAAGGTTTGGTTTAATAATGTAAGAACAAGCCTTTTAGGGCAGATAGTGTTAGATATCACACTGGAGCTTCACTGTGGGTTAAACAGCTCTATAGTCCACAGCTGTCACTAATCCAGAGTATTTGGTCAGTGTCCTCCAGCTTCATCCAATCACGAGTCAGAACTCAAGAGGAGGGAGGGGAATGCTAACAGTAGCAGCAGCAGTAAACAGGAAGTTAACCAAACGCTGGCTTTAATTTGACTCTTAGGACAAAATAAATGACCCTGGAGGTTGAAAACAGCCATAAAACGACGTAAAAGTTATTTTGCTTTGATAGTGAGGGCTGTTTTCCATTAGAATGAGCACCTTTCAAGATATTTGCAATGCTTTGAAATGACGTGTGAGTGAGTTTTAGTTCACCTGTCTGTGCGGCACCAGGAGGCCGAGGACGCTGCGGCAGCCTCGCCGTCTTCATCCATCCAAGCCGGCGCTCTCCTGAGTCACTTTTCATAATTATTGAATTACATTCCTGGCAACCCATTAAGCAGGACATTCTCTTCTTAACCACCTGCTCTTCCCCCCTCCTCCGTCCCATTTTACACCATCAATCTTTCAGCGTTACCGGAGCCCCTAAAAGCTTTCTGACTGCTCTATAATGGGGGACAGCGCGGGGTCAGGGGGCGCTACAGGACTGTGTGCTCAGGAGCAGTGATGCCTCAGCAGTGGGGGGGGCAGCAGGGGTCAGCCCGGCTGTAACAGGTCACGGACTGGACCTTCGCCTCGAGAACAAGAGGGGGAAACATGTTGGGATGAGCGATTACTTGACTTTGCACGTGTGTGTGTGTGTGTGTGTGTGTCATGAAAAAGTCGCCCTGCCACATCCTATAAATCTGTCGTGATCTGTTAATGAACCAACTTTATCTCTCTCCTACATTTCCCAGAATGCCTTTTGACATGGTTTGGCTTAAAGGTCCAGTGTGTGAGGACTTTCCTCACTGTTCACAAACCAGAAACAATCTTTCCTGACTCGTCTCGTCGTTCTTTGTTTATTTTTGAATTCACAGCAGACAGAGCTGTGCCTAAAGTACAGTAAATAACATAAATAATAAAATGCAAATCTAATTCTATAGGCAATGGAAACCAAACAATGTTTATGTTAAATCCACAACATGTTGTTCATTTATTATATTCAGTTTCGGCCGACAAAGATAAAACATTTAAATCCACCTTTTATATAAAATGTGTTCAGTGTGTTTGTGACATTTCGACTGCGTGGCGAGTCGCTGCGGCGCTTTAACGTTGCCGTGCTCTCTTCACCGCGTCGTTCGGGAGATTCCACTCAAGTCAATGTTAAGTGAATAGTAAGGTTAGGTCTGATTTTCCCCCGCTGGGTTATTGACTCTCCTGTCAATGCCACTGCAGGCAAAATCTATACGGCCGGCAAATGTTATCACAACATCCGTTTGTGGGGTGTGTGCGTGCGCGGTCGCTCATGCGTGCCAGGCTTTAGGGGTCGGACACAACGCTAACGACAATGTTCTTTGTCATGTTAGCACCACACCTGCTCACTAGGTTATGTCAGACTTTTAAAACAAGGATTATAGGACTTTACTACACAAGCATCTGATGCTACACAACTCAGACGACGGCATCTATGTTTCCTGACAATCTCTCGCTGTAATCGCAAAGATTGTGCGTCTGAAAAAGGTAAATGTGGACCAAACGTCATATGGTGCTTCACGGTGACGTCGTCGGAAAAATAGAATAAAAAATAGGAAAAAAGTGAGTGTGAATACTGCAATATAAGTGTTTCATTTCCTCTGGACACAGCATGTGACAAACATCATCATAACAAGCTGAAGCAGAGACGAAAGCCAGAAGTGAGCGAGAAAATCCTGGGAAATGAGCGGGAAAAGTGCAAAATGATCTCAGCGTTCTGAGGGTGTGGCTTTGGGGGCTGATGGGAGGGGAGCACACACATTTACCTGCTTCTGCTAAAACCAGGTTGATGAGGTGAGACTTTAAAACATTAACTCATGGACGGGACGTCGTCTTAAATTGACATCATGTCCTTTTGAAAAAGAAGACCTGAAACTGAAGGAGGTTCTTTGTGCAACCACCGGAGTCGCCCACTGGTGGCTGACTGCTACTTCCTGGGCTTCACTTTGGTGAACGAGAGTGACCCGTGGTTAGTGAAGAGGCTGCAGGTCCTGATGAGGACAGCACAACAAACGTGTTGTGTGTGTTTGTCGGCTCAGCTCAGCTCACCGCAGGCTGCTCTTTACTCCACACTCACATCCCCAACATGTATTATTCACCTCTGACAGCTCGCAGCTCTGCATTAAACAAACTCACAGGTGAACACACACGCACACGCACACACACACACACACACACCTCAAACTAACAGGCTGATATGAATGTAAATGTACTTCACAGCTCCTCACAGCCCATATATGGTCTGGCCTCATCTGCTGCACACTGAAAAGTGACCTTGCAGAACTCAAATACAACATATGCTACACACACGCACACGCACACGCACACACACACGCACACAAACACACACACACAGAGTGAGCATATGAGTAATGAACAACCTTAATAACACCTCCAACTTTTCCTCTTCTCTCTGCTGGCTGTTTAAATTCACATCCCCCTTTAACGTCGCTCTAATCTCATTACTGCTGGGCTAATAGCTCTCTCTCCTTCTGCTCCTCCCAGACGCTCGGCTGCCCAGACCTTGGACAGCACACACACACACACACACACAGACGCACACACACACACACGCACACACATGCACACACATGCACACACACACACACTGCAGCAGTGGTACATCTGCAGAGTGCAGCCCAGGGAAAAGAGCTGATAGAAAGGGAAACGGGGAGAAGTTGGTGTGCGGTGTTTATGTGCATGTGGGTGAATGTTTTTGTGGGTGAGACGGGGTGAGGAGGGGGTGATGTATCAGCAGCCAACTCCACTTCAAAACCCTCCCCTCACTCTCTCTTTCTCTTCCCTGCAATACTACCACCACCTCCTCCACCCTCCTCCTCCTCGTCCTCCTCCTCCTCTGCCCCCTGAGTAAATCTATAGGGAGGGAAGGCAGAGACAGGTGCATTTCTCCACAAATTGAGTTAGCCAAGACATGCCACATCCAATTGGGCTAAATTGATGTGAGAGTTTGTGATGTCTGCCGTGGGTATTACAGCAAAGGTCAGTGTGCCGAGACAATGACATCAATCTGGTCCACGTGGCCGAGCACTCGGGCCCCCGCCAGCCCCCTGATTCAGATGCAAACCTGCAAACACAGCCAGGGGGAAGGAGAGGGCGGACGAACGCCGGGATGCAAACTGGTGGGCATTCTGTGATCGCTATTGAATGGGAACTAAACAAGACCTCGACACACCCATGCTGCCCGCATGTGGACGTTACAGGCGGCTGGTGACGATCGATAAACACACGCTCTAGGCTGAAAAGACACTAAGTTCAGTGAAAGTAGTCGACACAAATCCCTGGATCTGACCAAAGCCAGAACTTTGTTTGTGCAAAAGAAAGAAATTAATTAAGGCTGACGACGCCAAGGTGCCATGAAAAGTTCCAGGACTGGTGCAGGATCACAGACATCCCATTACAACATCAAAAAGTTGTTTGATAATGCAGTTTAAATTGGGTTTTTTGTAGAAAGTAGAAAATGTGGTTAATCAGCATTCACTCCCCCACTCACATGCAGTGCAAGCAGGATTTTATCAGCTTCTGCTCTTATCTGCAAGACCCCGGTAAACACGTTAATTACTCCTCCGTCGGATTCATATTCATGACAGCGATGCAACTTTTGCAGCATCGTTTCTGGTGAAACGCGGCCGTTCGTCATGAATGTTTGAACGAATGTGAGCCACAGTTTTTACAACATGGTGACGTCACAATATCTTATATCTTATTTCATTTAACTAGCTCCTTAAAATTGTTCGCTTGCCTTTGAGTTTGGACGAGGGACCAAAGTAAAAGACCTCACTTTTCACACACACAAGACAAATGGCAGTGGTTTTAATTGACTTTTTTTAAAGTATTAAAAAGTGTAAAAATTCCAGGGATACTCACTTATTTTAGGTTGTAGACTTACGTTAAGTGAGGGTGGTAATTACTCAGATTTCCTCCGGGGGGCGACAGCTGTTATGCAGCGCAGCTTTAATGTAAACATCCTGTTCTCGTACAAACTCTGCTGCATGGAACTTTTTTCCTCTTTGAAGACAAACTGCCAATCAATGTTGTATCCAGCACATGAGTGGCAGTGGTTTAAGGCTACTTTGCCTCCACTCTCAGGAAATCCAATAGAAACTTCATCATGCTGTCACCTCGGCCAGGCCCTGCAAACCCAGATTTAAGGGGTATGGCTTTCATCCCACCTCTATTCTGAGAGCCATTTTCTTTGATCACATTAGCGTTATTGCTCCTCTTATGGTTCCCTCCGTCTTCTCGCGGCTACTCTATATCAGCCCGGGGCTATTGGTTTTCATTCCGTGGCTTCAATCTGGACCTGGACCAGGCCAAACCCAGACCAGCGAACACTGACGTTCATTTATATAAAAGCAATATGAACAGCAGAGTTCAGCTCGTTGCTTCACAGACTCACTCAATCACAGGAAACACAACATTTGACAGAGAGTATTAAAAGGTAAATAAACAGGGGCGATAATCTGAGGATGAATGGACCAATAACCACCAATTCATGTGTGTGCATCTGTGTTTCCAGGTTTGTTTGACCTGATATTTCATTTTAGCCAAAGCTTTTCTTTTAAACTGTTCCAGTGGAAGTTACTGTTGGAGGCGTCTTTTGTTCCTTTTGCTAAATTATTTTAAAGTGACTAATTGTAGAGGACAACCGCTCCTCATCTGCTCGGCGTGGAGAAGGCTTCAATTCATCCCCAGTCACTTGATCGCCAGACTTAGAGATTTGTCTGAGAAGCAATTTGCTGTCTTTGCTGGAGAGCGCCGGCCTGATGCATAAACATCGTCCTTAATATGCCAATTCATCATCAGGCTGCCGGGGGATTCTGGGTGTGTTCTGATCAAATTTGCACCCAGCGATGATGAGGGGCATGTAGGGTTTTGCTGCAGAAAAGTGCAGATCCAGCTATTTGTCACGTCAGGCTTACATGGGGGGGGGGGGGGGGGGGAGATGTGGGGGGAGATGCAGCATAGAAGTGCGGGAGATAGAAGAGAAGCTCACTGTTCTCTGTCCGGCTGAGATGGCTGGCCTGCATCTGTTGCCACATGTTACATGTTTGGCTCTTCGAACAGTGATGC
The DNA here is from genome assembly GCF_958295425.1 of Solea solea. Classification (NCBI taxonomy): domain Eukaryota; kingdom Metazoa; phylum Chordata; class Actinopteri; order Pleuronectiformes; family Soleidae; genus Solea; species Solea solea. Next base: position 25,627,574 of record NC_081147.1, read on the forward strand.
TGCTGCGTTTGTTTGTTCAGGGTCTGCAGATTGACTCGGTTTGCAGGTGGTTTATGTGGCAGCAACAAGACGAGAGCATGTGTGGTTATAAGTCAAATGTCTTGCTAATTCAGGCTTTCACTGGTTGCCGTTACATTATTCTTACATGACCCTGGTGCGTTGTCCTAGGTACGAAACTAAACTGCATCCCAGCGGAGTGGGGGGGGGGGGGTCGTACGTGGGATCACTGCACCCAGCCTGAAAACCTATTAAAAAAAAAGTAAGTTACTACTCACTCTGTGCCACAAAACTGAGTGGGCACTTGGGTTACAAGGGTTTGGAACCCTCAAGTCTCCAACAGCAGTTGTCTTGCAGGCGGGCTGGCGTGGTTTAAGGCGGACCTGGACTGTAATCAGGTCTTCTGGCAGCTCGCTGCAAGCAGCCCAGCCAGAGCCGGCACGTCTCCATCCACAATGGTGCCACTGGAGAAGGCCGGTGCCCAAAGTGCGTCGGTCTCAGGATGAACAGCAACAACTGAGGCCCAAAGGATCTGATGTGGAACTCCTGCTCGGACACGAGCGACTGCCTAGCATAGCATAGCATGGTCTCTATTGTCTGTTATCGTGTTGTTATGTTGAGGCCAAACGTTGTCTCATCTCTACATGTAAATAAGAGAACATTAACCCTTGTAGATAATCCTTTATTAGTGGACATTTGAAAGAACTATTCATTACTTATATGTTGATTCTCTATAACTGTATTTCTATAACTATATAAGTGTTTTTTCTCCAGTATTGTCACTAAGTTACGTGTCGTTGATCAGCCTTTAACTCGTGCTGTGTGCTTCTTCTTCCTCCTCGCCTGCTCAGCTGTGATCTAAAACGCTGTATGTCGCATTATCACAAAGAAATCACATCACATTGATTCCAGCGTGACTATCTGATCTACGTGTCGCAGCTCTGTGGCGCAGCATCATCCCTCATCGCGCAGAGCACTGCCTTCTGGGAACAGGAAGTGAATCAGAGTGTGCAGAGGACAAGCACACGCTGATGACTCCCATCTGGCTCTTCCTCTTTTAAGTATTCCGATCCAATCAAATTAGCTGTGATTGATCAACAGGCGCCGCCATTGGACGGTGGCAGCGGCGAGATATAAATCACCCGCTGCCATCGACATGGACGAGGACTCAGGGAAACTCGACTCCCTCATGTCACATTTACAGTTTACTCAGTTCTGTTGACGAGGGGGCAACAACGATGATGATGATGATGATGATGATGATGATATTAGGAGGCTAATGTACGAGATGCAGCAAACGTTTGAACAAACAAAGAGCGACGATGAGATCAAAACATTTGGATTCTTACTGAGCAGGGGTCAGGGGTCATGACACGTCAGTCAGGGTCATGGGGTCATGGGGCAATAGGATCTTAATATGATATCACGATATTCCATCTTGATATCACAAAAATGATATTTGTTTCAAAATAAAAGCGGAACGATATAAAGTTCAGATGCACAAATGAATCTGTAAATTTAAAAAACGTTTTAAAAACACTCCAAGGACACTAAGGATCATTTAATGTTCATTCTCAAGAAATTATTTATAATTAATATTATTATTATTATTATTATCGTTATTGCTGGATTAGCAATAATAAACTTCCACAGTAATATTTATCATTTCAGTAATAATTAATGAGGAAATAAGGCTCAGCTGTGATTTTACAGGGTGTTCTAAACAGTCTGCAGCTAAATCGCTGGTTTACGTGTGTATTTTCTTTTCATTTTATGTTCATTTACATTTCAGAAGGAAGTGTTTTATAGTCTAGTCAAACTTTTTTCTTCTCCTTGAAAATGGATTCATCTTATAATTAATGATGCAGCAGGAAACCACAACTTTATCAGCTGCAACAGGAATTATGCTAATGCACCAATTACAGTATGTTCAAATAATATAATGCAGTGTATTCTAAAAAAAAAGAAGAAAACAAAGAATGATGGTGCATCATTACCTGCATCTCCTCATGGGTACACACATACTGCAGCTTTGCACTTTAATGTGGGTAAAGTTCTGGTTCTGTTTCCTCTATAATGGCACATTAAAGGCACAGTCAAGGGAAGTAGAAGGTTAATGGACAGCAGAGCTCTTGTTTACCAATCTGAATTTAAATCACTGTTAATCTGACTTATTAAGGGAAAGTACACATATATACACGTTATAAAAGAACAAGTAGAGATAGCTATAGAAGGAGGACTTTATGTTGACCCCATAAATACTGACAATAACATGAACAGCAGCTCATTATTCTAATGTTAAATCATGGCAGACTCTTACTTCATTTATTGATGAATGATTGTGTTCGTGATCAGGCTGAACATCCTGTGGTGTAAGACACTGCAGGCCCACGTGACTCCTTTGACTCTATGGAAATGATCATTCATAGCAGGGGCGGCCTTATATACATAAGTCTGATGGTTTATGCAGATGGAGGCTGCGGGCAACATTATATGTACAACAGGGGCGGACATGTGTTTGGCCTTAGCGCATAAAAGAATATGAAATTTGGGTGCTGGTGGTGTGTGTGTGTGTGTGGGGGGGGGGGGGGTTGCGAGACAAATTAGCATCTTTAGAAAGTGATAGCAGGTGTTTACACGTGGTTTGTGTTTTTGCATATTATAATGTTGGAGCAGGGAACAGACGCAGCATGATAATCAATACAATCCACAATGACCTTGACGTTTTATGATGGATTGGGAGACACGGCCTACTGTAATTGCCGTCCTCCCCTCCTTTCCTTCCCTTCCCTCCTTCCTCCATTTCACCCTGACGCCTCCACTCCTCTCTCTCTCTCTCTCTCTCTCTCTCTCTCTCCCTCTCTGTGGCCGTGACATTAAAAACCGCTCCATCATTCTCGATGCGCCGCCTTGTCGCCTGCCGCTCAGATGACCATTAATCGCTTAATTCCAGTAAACCTACGTGCGCACAAAGGCGCGCTGTCTGCCGCTTAATGCATGTGTGATTAAGCTTTTAGGGCCGACCACACGGCATTATTAGCCAGCAGGTCCTTGTATAGAGGGCCAAATGCCTTCAGGGGGCCCGGGGATGCTGTGTGTGTGGATGTGGAGAGGAGTCAGTGAGGGGGGAGGAGGGAGGGAGGAGGGAGGGCAAGTTAATGACACTGACCCTCACTTCCCCAACAGCTATTCAATTCAACAATAATAACGGGTCACGCAGCTGATTTATGAAGCTGGGGCTAATAATTGTCAATTGCTAATGCGGGGTTTGGTGGTTGGGGAGGTGACGGTGGTGGGGGGGGGGGGGGGGGGGGGTTGCGCAATGCCAGTGAAGCAAGTTAAATAAAATATGCTTTGACCCCCCACGCATGGGGTGAAATGTTGGAAAAAAGGAGAAAGAAAAATGACAGATGATGCAGTTTTTTTTGCATTTTTTAACTGAGTCTGACACACAATGTTGTGTGTGTGTGTGTGTGTGTGTGTGTCTGTGTGTGTCAGTGTGTGTGTTAGTATTTTGGTTCAAAAGCACCATTGTGAAGACAACTGGACACTTTAAATGGCTTCTGAGGGTTAAAATGTGCAGAGATTAGGGGTAGAATTAGGTTTAGGTATAGGTTAAGGTTAGGGATCATGGTTATGGTTAGGTTAGCCGTGGTCAAACAAGTTAAGGGAAAACCTTAATCTTAAATATCAAACAATACATAAAAACTTGAAAAGATTTTTTAAATTGTGTCATTTATTTAACAGAATAATGTGACATCCATTCATGGAAACCAAAATCACGAAGTCTGTGATGGTAAAGTATTCCCTTAAATATTTTCCTCGAGGTGGTTCATGTAAGGATAAGGATAATGTCCTCACAACTACAGAGAGACAAGTGTGTGTGTGCGCGCAGCCCCATCCGTCCGCCCGCATGGCTGCAATAAATTAATAACAACCCAAACAATGTGTCGTGGAGAGGCGGATTCAATTACAAAGTTTATTTACAGGGGGAAATCTCATGAAGGCCCATTGACCAACGTTAAACAGCGCGGGATGAAACGATGACAAGAGCCCCGATAAGAATTTAATTCCATCTCATTTCAGACAATTTTATGAATCAAATTCTTGAACACTGGCAAGAGATTTAATGATCACATCTTTGCGAAATCTTATTTCAGAAGCGGTCGATGGCATTTCTCTGCGTTAATGTCGACTTAGAGGTTGGAGTAATTTAGTAATTGATTCCTTGCCTGGCTCTCGCTCGTGCCAAGGCCGCGTTTGAGGGTAATATGTTTCCTAATCTTATCCCCCGGAATAAGATTTTTATGTTAATCCACTGGCTGCTCTCTTGGTCACTTGCGAAGCGCAGATAAAGGCTCAGAGGGGCCGGAGAGGCCACGGAGAGAGGAGCAGTGCGCATGTGGAAAACTAACTGGACAGTTCCTGGAAGAAAAATGGACATTTAAAAAGCAACACAGCCATCAGAATTACACATTTATCTATAGATGCTGCAACAAACAAGCTCAATTATTTCATTTTTAAATTTCCTTAAACAGGAAAAAAGAGATTAAGGCGTGAGAGAGAAACAAAAATCAGCGCCAGAGACAAATTACGCACGAGGTAAAAACCGCGTATAATAACACTAACATCCACACGAGCGAGGTTGCGTCATAATATTGACGTCTTTTGTGCTGCACACTCGGTTTTTTTCTTACCCTTTGCAGCAGACACTGAGAGAAGGCACCACAACAGCTTCTAATTTAATTTCGTCTCTTCTCCAGATGTCACTTTCCATCTGTGCGTTTGGAAACGCGATGCGCCTTTTACGCATCGGCCTGGAGCATCTTTACAGTCTGTGGCATTCGACAGATCTGGTTTCACATCTTAAAATTGTATCACATACGGTATAAATAAAAAAATAAAATATATGACAATATGACACTAGGTATTAAAAGGGGACACAGCACAGAAGTCTGTCATGTTGTTGTTTTTGGTTTATATAATAACAACAACAATAATAACAATAATTATTATTATTATTGTTATTAAGATTTTTATTTTTTCCAAATTTCACGTATTCTCGCAGGTGAAACCGCGCCGCTGTCAAATTGAGACATCACACTAAATTGCCACAGGAGCATCCTGATCCCCCCCAGAATTATTTTTTTATCTGCTCGCGAGACCCTCCCCTGCAACACGCGGCCTTATTAATAACCGTTTTGATAAGCGTAGGATTTCCTCGGGCGGCGGAGTGAGACATTGTGGGTAAACTGTGACAGCGGGACCCTCCCATCGCTCTCTCTCTCTCTTTATCCTCCTCTGTTTCTTTGCCTTTTCGGGGGAGTGGATCCATCCAATCCATCCAGAGACAATGGCATTTTGTTCCTCTGTTTTTGTCCCTCCTGTCCACCCGCATTCCTTTATCGCTGAGCAACGACAGTGCGCACTAAATGGAGAGGAGTTGCTCCCGTATCCCGCGCTATTGTCCGGCACTTGCCAGGGGAATTTAGGGTCTTGCACACATCGCATTTTGCTGATTTATTTAAGTGAAGGCATATGGTTAAAGCCCTTTATTGTGCCACATAATTACGAATTAACGAGCACTTTATTCATCAGTGGGTCATTATGTTACTGTAAATCACTGTTTTCACGCGGCGACTAAATAACAATAATGACTTTATTTATAGCACCGTTTAAAACAGAGTTATGGAGATGCACGTGTTTGGTTTAAGAACCAAAACATGGACGTGTAACCTGCAGCCAGTATGCGTACAGGCCTAACTGTGCACGTGATAATGGTGCACAAATAATATTACATTAAATAGAAATAAATGTCATAGAATATAGAAATAGCTCATGTTGTCAGATTATCAAACCATCACACTCTGCGTCTTCTCGGACCAGCTGAAATAATTAAAAGATGTTGAAACTATAAAAGAAGGGGGCGTTCCAATAAGCTGGTGGACGCTGGTGCAGGACTATAGAGCGTGTTGGAATAAAGAGCGGCTTCAGTGAAAGAAAGCGATGGCTAAAAGCTATAATTGTATTTGCCTCGGCGAAATATCAGAAAAGACTTCTCGTTTCTTTGAGCGTTATTAGATTAATTCCCAGAGATGGCTGCTTCTTTTTCTCGCTGGCTGCCAGACGCGTGGAGGGAGGACGGTGAACCATTTGGCTCTTTGGTTTCAATAATCAAATTAACCATTTGGTACAACTTTCGGGTCCCAAATGCTCGTGTGTGGAGAGAAAAGGCTTGGAAATCAGAAAAAAGGGGAGAAAACATTTACATAATAGGGAGCAGGTTGTGTCAAGAAAGAATTAACTTTTTTTTTCCTCTTCTTCTTTCTTTTCCTGGCGTTTATCTTTGAGAAGACAATGTACACAGAGAAGAAAGGAGAGAATCACAGAGCAACGCGTCAGCAATTGTGGAGGAAAAATAATGGATGACGAATCTGTTATTGTAGCAGATAACACAGGCGGCACCTTCAAGCCTTTACCACAAACATCTGCATTAAATGTCTTCATTTATACTGACGTGAGAATCACAATTTAAAAAATGAACAATCTCAATGACCAAGTCTTATATTTTAAGATCTTATTGTAATATTCTTAATACTTATTTCCTATATCTGTATTTTCCACATCCTTCTTTGATTGTGATGAAAAATAAGATCAATATCGTGAAGGACGAAATCGAATCACACGTTTGTGAGGTTCTCTGGAAACCAACAAAAAAAAGATCTATAATAATCCTATAATAAAAAAGAATAAATGTAATAGGTTGTGAGACTGTCGTTTATAAAATCCCGTGTCCAAACTAATATCACACAATCTACGGGATTATTGTGGGAATATCGTGATTTTCCCACAGACAAAGAAGGAAAACCACGCGTATCAGTCACGAGAATTCAAACATCAAACACTCAACCATTAGATTGAATCGATGCGCCATCATTCATGTCGCGCCTTTCAGTGTTTGGAAGGAAGAGAGAGAGAAATACTGCAGCTTCCTTCAGACGAGGACTTGAACTCGGTCCTGTGGAGAGAAAAGAGAGAGAAATAAACACACATCGTGCGCATGTGTGTGTGCGTGCGTGTGTGTGCGTCTGCGCGCGTGTGTGTTAGCGCCATCCAAAAGCGTTCACCTTATTACACAAACCAAATTAAGCACTCAGCCAATATTGTGAGCCTAAGAGGTCCGATGAAAGCTTCACCAGTTCGTTACTTTCATTAGAAAGATGTTATTTGCCAAATAAACGGAATAATGAAAGTAATAAAGACAATTACAAACTCATTTGAATCATAAACGCGCGCGCCCTCACAAACACGGAAGTTTGGAATGAGATGATGATGATGCTGCAGCAAAGAAACGCGCAGGAAAACGTGTTTGCGTTTGGCACAAAAAGAGAGAGAGAGTGAATCAAGGTGTTTGTTTCTGTGGAATCAAATCCACGCTGTGCGCAGTAACGAGAGATTATTATCATTATTATTATTATTTAAAAACAAAAAACTCTAATAAATACTTATAAAAAATGGGTATTCTTACAATACTCCGGATGTGTTTGTGCATCAGCCATTTATCTGTGCAGTCAGAATAAAAAGAGTCATTTTCTTCACTGATATGAAAGAAAAATCACATCAGTGCAGATTGTTGAGAGGAGACACACAAACAAACACTGTCATTGAAACCACGCGGAACCGGATTTGTATTGTTCCACATTTAGGCCACAACAAGCCCTTAAATGTCTGCACGACATATTAGGTGGTTCTATACTTGATAATAAGGACGCTCGTGTTATTTGGCTGCTTCAGAATCACCGTGCACACAGTGAGAGCAGCAGCAGCAGCAGCAGCAGCAGCAGCAGAAGACAGAGACACACAGAGAGAGAAAGCAGAGGCAGAAGGGGGGAATACTCTGTGAAATCCTGCCCAAGGTATACGGTCGCTTAAAAGGCTTAAAAGCTTGGAGAAAATTGGATCAGGGAGAATCGTCACCCAACTTTCATTATTTCCAAGTGGTGTGATTGAATTAAAGGGCAAGATGGTGGTTGGAGAGGAGAGGGGTGGATGGGTATAGAGGTGGGTGGAGGGGCGGCGGTGGTGGTGGAGGAGGAGGAAGGGGAGGGGGGGTGGTGGTGGGGGTGCGTAATGGCGTGGTATTAAATTCTAATTAGAGATGCAGGGGATCAATGATAGGGAGGTTGGACAGCCCGGGCCCCCAGTGCCAGCCCAATAGACTGATGAGTTATTGTCATGTAAAAAAGCGCTAGCAATAAGACCAAACGCTTTGCTATTGTCCAAGCGGAAAGAGCCAAGTTTATTATGAGGACTATATGCTCTAGAGACCTCGGGCTAGGCGGCTCTTAGGGGGCTTTTCATAAAACAGGGCTAGGTTGCTATAAAGGAGGCCAGTTTTGGAGCAGGCGCTGAGCAGTGAACATCTACCCACCGTCCAGCCTCCTTCCTTCCATCCAGTTCAAACCAAACAAGTCATCTTTTCCCCCAACTAAACCTCAGACAGACCGCGCGTAATCCTCTTTTTATTTTGTATTATTTTTTCTTTCCAACCCATTTTTTTTGGGCTGTTTTTTTATTTTTATTTTTTTTCCCTGGAAGTGCAGCTTTCTAACTCCACCGAGCCTTCTCAAATGTATAAAATGGAGTATTCTTACCTAAATTCCTCTGCCTACGAGTCATGTATGGCCGGGATGGACACGTCGAGCTTGGCATCGGCCTATGCGGACTTCAGCTCGTGCAGTCAAGCCAGTGGCTTTCAGTACAATCCCATCAGGACCACGTTCGGCGCCACCTCCGGCTGTCCGTCCCTCACGCCGGGGTCCTGCAGCCTGGGGACCCTGCGGGACCACCAGAGCAGCCCGTATGCCGCAGGTAAGCAGCGGCTCCGGAGCCTCAGCCCGGCGTATTATAGGACGCGCCTTGATTGCATTTGAAAATGGAAATGTGTTTAGTATTTACCAAACGAAATTTGCTTACACAAATGAAAGAATTTATCACGTTAGAAGCGATTGCAGGCAAGCGGTAATTCGGTTACGGGGTTATACTATCCCAGTCACACCCAAAACCGCCAACAGAATTATCGTAAGCTGCCAAAATGATAGGCATAATTTATTTACTTTGCGATGAGACATAAAGCTTGGGAAATAATTAGATAACCAAAGACTAAAGCTCATTATTGACACTGAATTGCAGTTACAGTAGCAACAAGCGGCGCGAATGGGAACATTATGACAAGTTCTCAAAACTTGAGCCTCAATCTGAGGAGCAACAATTAGTTTAACGTTACAATTAACCGCATCACAGGTCAACAGCGTTATCAGCTCTGAACTCATTCACGAGCAATCACAGCTGTAATGGGATTGAGAGTTTCTGCTCAGCGGCCTTAACAGGATTTTACACAAAATATCGAATTTGAATGTCCTTCCACTTGACAACAACAATTCCACACGCGCCACATTTGTATCTCCCCACGACTGCACACACAATCAGTGACATTTTCATTCCGTTTGCAGTTCCCTACAAACTCTTCACGGACCACGGCGGACTGAACGAGAAGAGGAAGCAGAGGCGCATCCGGACCACGTTCACCAGCGCACAGCTCAAGGAGCTGGAGCGGGTTTTTGCGGAGACGCATTACCCGGACATCTACACCAGAGAGGAGCTGGCACTGAAGATCGATCTGACTGAAGCCAGAGTCCAGGTACACACAGCTGTTTGTTCTGCAACAGGCGCCAAAACTGCTCATGTTACGCACGATTACGCATGGGTGGATTTTTACTCTCATAAAAAAACATCTTTAAACATTTTCAACTGTAAAATAATCACTTTTATAGAAGAAGCTTTGCACGCAATGAACCAACACTGTGGTCATAAATCACTGACTTAACGCGTTCTCAATTTTCCAGGTGTGGTTTCAAAACCGACGCGCCAAGTTCCGCAAGCAGGAGCGCGCAGCTGCAGCGGCCGCAGCGGCAGCCAAGTCCGGTTCTGGCAAGAAGTCCGACTCCAGAGACGATGACATCAAAGATACCAAATCCACCGACCCCGACAGCACAGGAGGACCGGGCCCGAACCCGGTGCCCACCTCCAACTGCGGCGGACCGAGCCCCACCGGTGTCCAGGTCAACACCACCGGGAACGGACAGGTGGACCAAGGGAAGACCTCCGTGTCCATCGGCATGGGAGTGACAGCACCGAGCCAAGGCTGGACCACCGCCCCGGGAACCATCACCTCTATCCCGGACTCACTGGGCGGTCCGTTCGCCAGCGTACTGTCGTCTTTGCAAAGACAGAACGGAGCCAAAGCGACATTAGTAAAGACCAGCATGTTCTAATGAAGCAGACGCGCAGAGCAGAGGAACACAGACAACTTTCCTCCTTCTCCTAAGACTGAAAAGCAATGACCCAAACAGACTCACGGACAATAGAAAAAA